>NC_091582.1:23533775-23551275 GCF_042767895.1 Penaeus vannamei | reverse complement strand
CCAGTTGTACCATTCTTAAGGATATATTGAACCACTTGAAAGGTAATGACAAATGTTGTTATTGTTCGATCAATCTAATTTTCTTCATTGAAACGAGAGCTTTCGCCATCTATGTTTTATTTGTTTCTTATGCATTCAAAATGATATGTACCGGGCTATTTCGTTCATCGGATGCTTAACAAGTGAAGCTGAAATGGGTCTTAATTTATGATTCATTAAGGAACTTCAGTGAAAAATGTCTGATCTGAAAAAAGAACATCCTTAGAAAATATGTTGAATCAGACCCCTATCCACAGGGGAGTCACAATATGGAAAATGTATGTTATATTAAAAAAAAAAAAAAAAAACATATCAAACTGAAAAAATCAAACTTATACTCACTTTAAACTACATGCAAGTCGTTAAAGAAAACGCAGATCCCCAGCCTCTTGGTATTACACAGAATATTTAAAGAAAACGTTATCCTATAAAATGGCTTAAAAAGAAAACATTCGGAATATGATTTAGGAAAACAATATGAAAACATTATACAAGCTACTATCTCCAGCTTCAGTATGGTAAAGGTATTTTTTTAAATCACATATTCAGACATCCTAACCACTGGGAAAGTACCTGTTTACAATGACAATCGCATTTCTTTTTAACAGCCTTTGGAGATTATAAGTACACTTTGAAGGCTCCTCAACAATACTTAGCGGAAGGTGCTGTTTCAGAGTAAAAGACGCATATTCTTCTTACAAACAACTGGTCTTAAAGATTCTTTCGGCCACATTTTATTTCATAATTACTGTTGCCATCCTCTTCTAGTCCAGTGACCTTCTATGGCCATTCCTTCAGCGGAGAGGATTCGCAGATCTTTTGACAATTTCTGAGTCAGTGAAATCAGTAGTCTGTGACGTGTGCAAAAAACAAAACAAAAAAAAAAAAAAAATCTTGCCAATTTAGAAAATGAAATAAATTGTGATGGCACATACAGATTGTTTAATTTTGGTTTAATTTCGATGTGTGCATCTCCCTCATACTGGCGAATGTAAACCCTAATATACAGCAGCGAAATGTGTTCGATATAGACCTGCAATCTTTTAACATAGTGCAATAACATTGTTGCAATGTTTTTTTTTCTGACCGGACATTTGCAAACAAAAATAACCTTTTATCCCGTTAGTCTTTCAAATGGTCTAAAAACATTTGAGGCCTGTTCCAATATCTGAAGAACCTCTCTTAAGCATTCATACCAGATTTTCTTTCTTTCTTTTCTAATGCCGATAACGTATCTTGAAACTAAAGCTCGAAAATCTGCAACATTCGATCGATCTCTTTCGGTAGCGTTGGTTAGTATATTTGTTTGTTCATTGGTTAGTCGGTTAGCAGGATAACTAAAAAGTTATGAACAGAATTTCATTATTTTTATTTTATTTATTTATCTTATTATTATTATTATTATTATTATTATTATTATTATTATTATTATTATTATTACTGTTATTATTATTATTATAGCTAACCTAACCTAACCTAACCTATCGTGTGTGTGAGCTCAACTTAGATGTCATTCAATTTTGGTGGTAATGCAGATCCAGGATTTTCCTCAAGTGTAAATATTTTGTATCACTATAGAGGATGATTTTTATTGTGCTTCTAGTTACCAATACAGTTACTCTCATCATCAATACCAGCATCGTCATTGTCAGTATCAATATTATTTTATTGTCAGCACAGCCATCGACGAGCACTTTAATACCATCGTCCGTTTCATTACCAATACAGAGATATAATGCAACTAATTGCAAGAAAGGATAAACTGGCAACTCATTCTGGACTCATCAAGTTGTTGTGGAAAAGAAAAAAATATATAATGCAGTCTTTACATATGTTTTGTATTTGTAAATTTATACAAATATTTTTATCTTATGGTGCAATCAGTACCGATTTGTTTTTATTAATCAATTTATCTATTTTGCAATAAAAATAGCGAATTAGATTTGTCTGAAAAACTGTAGTGAGTTGCCAGTTTTTGTTTTTGTTTTCTAAAATTGGACGAAGGATACAGCTGACTGCCCATGATTTGTAAATACAATGATATGCAAGAGTATTTCGTTTAACTGTGCAAGAAAATCTCCCCCCACCCTCTCTCTCTCTCTGTCTCCACCCCCACACGAAGGATGAGTGTATCCTGCATCCTGAACGTAGACGCGAGAGAAGAGAAGGGAAGGATGAAAGAGAGATGAAGAGGAGAGAAGATGAAAGAGGAGGAGGAACAGGAGAGAAGGCGAAAGAGTGGAGTAGGAAGGAGGAGGAAGAAGGCATAAGAGTTCAAGGGGGGAAAATAGGTTGGATGAGAGAGGAAAAGGAGGAAGAAGAAGGGAGAAGATAATAAGACAAAGGAGAGGAAGAGAATAAAGAAGGAGAATATGGAGAGAGGAGGACGAGAGAAGACAAAGGAATATTCAAATTCAATTTCAAATTCAGAATTCTCTATTTGTTAAAATGGTTATAATTCTTATTACATAAAAAACAAATATTTTGCAGTACAAATCAATATAAGATACATATAGAATTAAAGGTAGTAGACTTCTTTCCTCTTATATTTTGAAACCCGATGTCATTGATGATTTAAAACATGTTTCACTATTTTTATTTATTTATTTATTCGAGTTTTCTGAATGTTTCTGATGTTATGAGGTATTTGGGTCCAGATCACGGGTCCACGTGTTAGTATCTGTCGTACCCCTATGTATATAAGTGATCTTTTTACATAGGTAGTTTACCTGTCTTGTTTGGATACAGGTTGTGTTACCTACGGTTGGAGGGATTAAGAGGAGAGAAGACAAAGGGAGAAGAGGAGAGAAGATAATAATGAAAGGGGAGGAGGAGAGAAGACAACAAAGGGAAATGAGAAGGAAAGAACACAACAAAGGAAGAGGAAAAGGAGGAGGAAGAAAAAGCTTTAAAGAAGAGGAGGAGAGAAAAAAAGGAAAAGGAGGAGGAAGAAAAGGATTCAAAGAAGAGGAGAAGAGGAAAGAAGGCATTAATGTGGGAGATGGTGGACGAGAAGGAAAATAAAACGCAAAAGAGAAGGAGAGATCACAATGCAAAAGGAGGAGAGACAGGAGACGAAGAAGAAATAGATAGCACCAGAGAAGGAAAGGAGATGGCCGAGAAACAGGAGGAGAAATGACAAGAGAAAATAAATTGGAGGATAGAGGTGATACCAGAGAAGAAAGAGGAGGTGGAGGAAAACGAAGAGCAAGAGAAGGAAATAGAGTAGAAGGAGGAGATGGCAACTGAGAAAGAGGAAGAGAATGACAAGAGAGAATAAAGTGGAGAAGAAGGATAAGGAGAAGGCAACAGAGAAAAAAGAGGAGAAATGACAAGAGAGAATAAAGAGAAGGAGAAGGAGATGGCAACTGAGAAAAAGGAAGAGAATGACAAGAGAGAATAAAGAGAAGGAGAAGGATAAGGCGATGGCAACCGAGAAAAAGGAGGAGAAATGACACGAGAGAATAAAGGGAAGGAGAAGGATAAGACATCAACCGAGAAAGAGGAGGAGAAATGACAAAGAGAGAAAAAAGAAAAGGAGAAGGAGACGGCAACCGAGAGGAGGTGGGAGGGGCAGAGGCCGAGACGCGCGTATAAAAGCCCAGAAGATCGAATGTTCTTCACATCAGCTTCCGAAGTCAAGTTCTCTCGGTGATTCGGACAACTCAAGAAGCGAAAATGGTAAGGCTCCGAAACCCATTGTAAAATACGGTTTATTTTAGATGTTATGTGATGAACTTAGGTCGATATACATAATTCATAATTGTCTGCTTAATTATTTTCTGCTGATATTCTTCAACATTTTGTATATTAGAAGTAAGACTCCCTTTATATGGCAGAGAATTACAGATAAACTCACAAGTAGTATGTTTTCTTAGACTATCCATAAATATTGTCTGCAATAGATGTTTAAAAGGCGTCCTTGTAAATGCAGCATCATATTTACTTTGTCATTAAAATCATTTCTTCTATTATTTTCGAATCCATTTCAAATTAGCGAATATAAGCCAGCTGTCGATTGTCCTTCGAAAAGCCTTGTTGTCCGAGAAAGCGCAGGCTGACCGCCCTTCCCTCCCGCAAGGTCAACGGCAAACTCGCTCTGGCGGCGGCGGTGCTGGGGGCGCTGCAGCTCAGCCTCTGCCTCGCGGCGCCCGGCCCCTGGAAGGCGCCCGTGGTGCACTCTGTGGGCGTGGTCCCGACTGTGCATGCCGTGGGCGTCGTAGCGGCCCCTGTGGCTCGACCCGTGGGCGTGGCCTACGTGGGCGGCTTCGACCACGACGACGATGGCTTCGGCGACGACGACGACGTCGGCCGCGTCGTCGTCTCCGCCCACAAGGTGTGGTGATCCCGACGGCGGACGCGCCGGCAGGCTTCCCTCCGCGGCGACGACAGCGACCCTGGCGAACGGCTTTCCTCTCAGCTTCAGAAATGAATAAAATGCATCAAAATGTCAACATTGTGTAAAAACCATTAACCTAAAAGATATTAAGTAAATGGAGACAAGATTTCCTTCTGACAGGCGGTGCACAGACCGTAACTTAAGCAAAATCCATTTGTGTAATTATTTAGTATATGCTTACAGGTGGATAAATATAAATATAGCAGTAAGAAGCAAGAAGGAAACGCTTCATAAATCACCGAAACAAACACAAAACAAATCATTTTACAGCAGGAACATAGGTTATATTTACTTTTTAGTTAAATCAAAACACAGATGTTGTGTTAACAGTGATAATGATAATATATATATATATATATATATATATATATATATATATATATATATATATAAACAACAAACTAATTCTAATTTAGCAAAGGTTATAGACAAGAAAAACCCATAGTTATTGACATCCACGCAAATTTCAGGAAGATGTCAGTCTACCTTCTGAACTCGTAGAAGCTTCCATGGTCACTGTCGTTCTAACGTGTTCGAAACATCAAGCTATACCGAGTTTCGCAATGATACACACATTTAAGAAATAATGATAATGATAATAATTCGTTAGGGATTACAGAAAAGCACATTGATAATAATTTCATGTCTTCAGTTTATGACGTATAACTCACTACATTATCTAATTGCATAGAAATAATGAAATGCCAGCATATCGGACATGTCGCATAAACAAGGACTGTGATTGGTCAAGAGCTCGCTATGATTTGCCATGATTGGTTCGTATTCGAGAACATCTTTAGTTTTATTTAATCATTACAATGACCTTGGTAGAGTTAGTCGTATACACAGCTATATTTCATTATAATTATCGATTTTCATTATTATTTTCGTTATCATTATTATTATTATTAGTCGTGTTTTTATTAGTATCAGCATAATGAATAGCGCTTTTATTATTAGTGTTGTCATTCTGATTTATATGGTCAAGGTTATTATAATAATCATCTCTATTATCAATAAGCTGACCGCCATTGGTACGACCATGTTGTCGTAAAGTGACATCAAAAGCAAAAATACTAATATTGTTATAATCAGTATTACTATAGATGATCCTTTTACTATGAATGTTTATTTTTGCTTAGTTTACCTAATCACCAATATTATTAGCAATACAACTACTATCATCAATACCAATCGTTATCGGTATTACCATCATGATTTTATTGCTTCCACAACCATCGACGATAAATCAGATATTTTATAAATATAAACTTAAATACCATCGTCCGTTTTATTACCAATTGGCAACTGTAATTCGACTAATCTCAAGAAAGGACAAATTGGCAACTAACTAAATTCTGGATTACGTCGATTCATCAAGTTTTGTGGAAAAAAATAGATGATACCAGTTCTTACATATATCTTGTATTTGTATAACGTATACATATATATTTACCTTTTTTCTTTCTTTCTTTTAATGCTTTAAAATATTTTTTCATTCTATTCTTTCTGCAATGGAGACGTAAGATCAGATTTCCCCAGAATTGTAATGAGTTGCCATTTTTTGTTTTTATTTTCTAAAATTGGACGGAGGTGCAGCGGGCTTCCCGTGATCTGCAAATGCAATGATATGCAAAACTGCTTTCGTTTAAGCGTGCAAGAAAATCCCTCCCCCTCCCCCTCTCCACCCTCACACGAAGGATGAGTGTATCCTGTATCCTGAACGTAGGAATGAGGAAATGAAATGACAAAAATTGGAAGGATAGAGGAGAGACGAAGAAGGGAGGAGGCAAAGGAGTGGGAGAGATTGGATGGGAGGGAAAGAGGAGGTAAGAAAGCGAAAAAAAGTAGGATAGGGAGAAGGAGGAAGAAGAGGAGAGGAGCCATAGGAGTTGGAGAGGATGAAATAAAGGAGAAGAAACGAAGGGTGGGAGAGGGAGGAAAAGGAGAAAGAGGAGAGGAGTAAGGGAAGAAGGAAGATGATAAAGCGAAAGAGGGGGGAAAGGGTAGAGAAGGATACGAAGAGAAGACAAAATTCGAAAGAGGAATTGTAGGAGACGAGAAGAAAGGGCAAAGCGATGAAAGTGGAAGAGGGGGAGAAGTAGAGAAAACAAAGGAAAAAGAGGAAGAGAGAAGACAGCAAAGGAAAAGTAGAAGGAGAAAAAAAAGGCATCAGTGAATAGGAGGACGGGACAGAAGGCATAGGAGAGGGTGGAAAAGGAAATAAGAATACAAAAGAGAAGAGATAGGAGGCAGAGGAGAGAAGAGATCACAAAATAAAAGGAGATGAAGGAGAAATAGATGGCAGGAGGAGGATAAGACATCAACCGAGAAAGAGGAGGAGAAATGACAAGAGAGAATAAAGAGAAGGATAAGGAGATGGCAACCGAGAAAGAGGAGGAGAAACGACAAGAGAGAATAAAGAGAAGGATAAGGAGACGGCAACCGAGAGGAGGTGGGAGGGGCAGAGGCCGAGACACGCGTATAAAAGCCCAGAAGATCGAATGTTCTTCACATCAGCTTCCGAAGTCAAGTTCTCTCGGTGATTCGGACAACTCGAGAAGCGAAAATGGTAAGGCCCCAAGATGAGCTGTCGAGAGCAGTTCATCTGATCGATTTTCTTAACTGATTTCTTGTATTCTTTCAGCTTAAGATAGTGATTTGTAATGGATATCAGTCTGGAGTCGGGTCTTCGCTTCAAGAATCTGTTTATAAGAAGATGCTCCCTGTTTAATGAAATAGAATTTCATATTCATGATTAGAATTTTTTTTTTCAGATTGGCCATGAATATTGTGTTTAAAATCATGATATACCTTTACTTTGTTGATATTAGATAAAATATTTTGATGACTTTTGATTCCATTTTTTAATAATGGAATATTAGCGAGCTGTCGATTGTCCTTCGAAAAGCCTTCTTGTCCGAGAAAGCGCCGGCTGACCGCCCTTCCCTCCCGCAAGGTCAACGGCAAACTCGCTCTGGCGGCGGCGGTGCTGGGGGCGCTGCAGCTCAGCCTCTGCCTCGCGGCGCCCGGCCCCTGGAAGGCGCCCGTGGTGCACTCTGTGGGCGTGGTCCCGACGGTGCATGCCGTGGGCGTCGTAGCAGCCCCTGTGGCTCGACCCGTGGGCGTGGCTTACGTGGGCGGCTTCGACCACGACGACGATGGCTTCGGCGACGACGACGACGTCGGCCGCGTCGTCGTCTCCGCCCACAAGGTGTGGTGATCCCGACGGCGGACGCGCCGGCAGGCTTCCCTCCGCGGCGACAACAGCGACCCTGGCGAACGGCTTTCCTCTCAGCTGTAGAAATGAATAAAATGCATCAAAATGTCAACATTGAGTGTGAAAATCTATCCCTTAACCTAGAGAATATGAAGTGAATTGGGGCCTTAACGATTGGCGGTGCACAGACGGTAACCTAAGCGAAATTTACTTGTTTTTGTGAGTTTACAGTAAATACTTGTAGATAGATGTTAATGTAAACAAACAAAAGAGAAGACCTTAACAAACTATTTGACAACAGGGGCAAATTTATGACACAAAAATATATATAGCTGAAAAAATATATACATACATATGTATGATCTATATATCTATAATGTATAAATAAACGGAAAACAACAAAAATATGATAAAAAAAGGAAACAAAGAAATGAGAGCAGATGAATAACGGAAACGACCAAATCATAATATCATGAAGACAACCGAAATAAGAAAATATATCCAACCTGCTACAAAATATACATGATTAATCAAAAACCAAAACCACATAAGGATTCATTGTTGTACATATAAAACGATGTCATCTGAGGATTTAATATTAATCTTCAGAGATCATGAGAAAATTTGATAAACTGTTAGATAAGGTTTTCGATTAATTCAAAAGTAACATTCAAAAACCATACATATGTAATGTTGTAATAAGAACCAAAAAATTGAACATGATTCGCACCTGTAGGAGAAAAATTGAGCAATACAAGCAAAAGTACGGTCAAATTATTATAGCAGGTTACCGTCAAAACCAAAATTATATGTGATTATATGTATTGTTATTGAATACGCCTATATATGTATGAATGTGTGTGTGTGTGTGTGTGTGTGTGTGTGTGTGTGTGCGTGTGTGTGTGTGCATATATATACATATAGGTCACTTTCTCAATTATTTTTATTTTCGAAAATCGGGAAAAACAAGAGTGGCGGATTCGTAAACCAAGGAATAAAAATATTGTCGCCTAAGATGAGAAGATTAGAGGTGGGTCCAGGTGCTAGTAATAATGATAATCATCTTTATTAATCATTATTATAGTTATCATCCTCATCCTCCTCATTATTATTGGACAGTTCCTGAGAGACTTCCATAAGCATTTGTAATACGACATATATGTATATGTGTATGTAGCCTATAGAGTGATAGGTAGGTAGGTAAACAGGTAAGTAGGTAGGTAGAAAGGTAGAATGGGTAGATAGATACATAGGTAGACAGATAGATAGTAATGTAGATAGCTAGATAGGCAGATAGATACACAGATAGATAGGTAAGTAGATGATTAGACAGATAGACAGATAGATAGATTTGTCGTATAGCTTCATATCACACATGTCTACACAAATAATATCTTATTTGAATCAAATTTTCGAAAAGATATTTCTCTCCCCTTGGTAACTTGTTGAACGAAAATTATTTTTCTTTTTCTTTTATTTCTTTCTTCTTTTTGTTTTATTTCATTTCCTTTTTTACATGGCTGGAAATTTTACTGAAAGTATTTACCTTATTTTTTCCACTTTTCTCCCTCCGCACCGGTTTCCATCCTGTTTCCATGTTCTTATTTATCATAATTTCCATATGGCCTTGATCTTTTTCTTTCTTTCTTTCTTTTTTTTTGAGCAAGGGAATTCTCTGCATAACAACGGCAGCTGCAACAACCGTAAATACAACAACGAATGATAATAGTTGTAGTAACAATAATAATGATACTAATGATAATAACATCAACAACAAAAATGACAATAATGATGGTAATGAGGATAGCGATAAAGTGAAGATAGCCATATTGACGCCACGTGCATTTTCGCGGTACTTTTGCTTTCAAATCCTGTTTACGATCGTGACGTCATATGCTTTCGCCACGGAAGACGATTCGCTCTTGTTTTTTTGTTGTTTGTTATTTTTCTTTTTCTGTTCGTTCATTTCTTTATTCATTTCTTGTTGGATGTGTTTGCGTGGCTTTTATTCATTCTTTTATGTTATATTTGAATGGAAAGAGTTATAGAAATTTGGATTATGGTGACTACAAAAAAAGGCGTTTTGTGTTGTTTTTCATCAGCTTGAGTGTGACGTCATCAACTCAAACTGGATTGCGAAATAATAAGAAATGGATACTCGTGAATATATGGATAGGTATGCAGCTAGACAGATAGATGAACGGATAGATAGATAAACTGATAGAGAGGCGTTTATGTTCATGCATAAGCATTTTCATACGTACGAGTATTAATAAACAAACAGGAAAAACACACACACAAACACACACGCACGCACACACACAAAAACAGACGATTTCTTAGAATGGCAACATAAGATGAGAAACAAATTATCTTTATGTGCAAAAGTCACATATAATCATACGAACGTTATGAGCAGAATCTCCAAGGTTTGTCTCTACGGACTTTGGGAATACCAACAATATAGACACACACACGCACACGCATACACACACACACACACACACACACACACACACATACACACATACACACACACACATATATGTATATATATAGACACACACACTCACACACACACACACACACACACACACACACACACACACACACACACACATACTCTCACAAACACATACTCACACACACACACACACACACACACGCATATACAGACAGACATACATACATAAACACATACATACATACACACACACACACACACACACACACACACACACACACACACACACACACACACACATACAGACACACATATACACACACACACATATACACACACACATATACACACACACACATATACACACACACACATATACACACACACATATATACACACACACACACATATACACACACACACATATACACATGCACACACATACATATGGAGACAGAAAGAGAGGAGAGAGAGAGAGAAAGATTAATCACAAACAAAGACACGTATAAGCATAGATATTTTTCAGTTTTTATTCTAGTTTTAGCTAGTATTTATGTGATATTAGTTGCCATTTATCAACAAATAAATTAATTATTTTTGTATATCATCGGCCTTAAAGATGCCACTGAGATCCCCAAATACTAAAGTTACCCATCAAAGAAGATCCGTTTTCTATGATACGTTGGAACTCTCCAACATTGCGCAAAGAAAATTCATAAATTAAAATTGTCTCCACGGGGAAGGTAAAGGAATTCGACTCCACCCAAAGCAAAAAGATAAAAAAGAAAGAGAGAGAGAAAAAAAAGAGCCTTCGTGATGTCCTTGCATTATTTCGTGCGTGAAAGATGAAAATAAAATAGAAACAAATTGTTCTTTGCATCACGCTGAATATATAATTCTGCTTAAAACTATTGAAACTTGTTATCTTTTTTATTATCATTATCATTATCATTATGACTTTCTTGTTATTATTGTTGTTGTTGTTGTTATTGTTATCATTATTATTATTTCCTTATCATTATCATTATTATTATTATTATTGTTATTGTTATCATTATTAGTATCATTATCATTATTATAATTATTATTACTACTACTATTACTACTGTCACCATCATTATAATCATAATAATAAATATAATAATCATTTATCATTATCATTATTTCATCATTATCATCATCACTATTATCATTATCATCATTACTATAACTATTATTTTTGTCATTACTATTATCACTTTACTATCATCATTACAATTTTTATATTATCTTTATCATCATTATCATCGTTTTCTATCATTTTTATCATTATTATTATGATCATTATCGTTATCATTATTATTATTATTACTTTTACTTTTCTTCTTGTTGTTAATATTATAATCACATTATTATCATTATTATAAATGAATTTGCTTAAAATGATAAACATCATTCATAAAATAACATGAATCAAAATAATAATGAAAGAGAAAATAATCAAACATTAATAACAATAACAACAGTGGTTACAATGGCAACAATAGTAATTATGAAAGAAATTAAAAGAATAGTAACAGTAATGGAAGCATCAATGATAAATACAGAAATGATAAAAAAGGCAATGGGTAGAGATAGTAACAATAATAAATAATTCACATTATGACTTGAAAAGATGGAAAGAACAGTGATAATAGTGGAAACTAGAAACATTAAAGACATTAGGATAATAATAATAATTCAAGCGCCAAAAATACTACTACTGACAACAGTTATCCCTATTGGAGTAACTGTTGCAATCATTGAAGAATTCCTGGATCCTGATCATGAACCTGATCACCACTGAAATTTAATGGCATCTAAGTTTGGCTCTGGTAAAAATAAATAAATAAATAAATAAATAAATGATAATAATAATAAAAATAAAATAAAATGAAAAATAAAAAAATAAACTCTGTTCATAGCTTTTTCTTTTTACTTATCCTGCGAACCAACCAACAAACAAAATAACCAACGAGAATATTGACAATGAAGAGTATTGAAATAGTTATCCATTATATATTAACGTTTTCTCTGTTATGCCGTTATCAGAAAACGTCTAAATATGTTAGGAATGACTAAGGTATATTATTAATTTCTCATTTATCAAACCATCGTACTTGTAAGGGACGACAGATGGTTCCACAAGGACTTGGTCATCATGGATTAGATTATATTTCTACCTATCTCACCTGTATACCCCTGTCCTTGATTTTCTGGAAATATCTTTATTTATTGTTCATAGCAATTACTGTACTGATAGTATACTGTCCATAATGTCAACAGTAACAATAATAACATAGGATACTCATTATAGTCAGGCTTTGTGAAATATATTTTAACTACAGTAGTAGGTTCCATAAGTGAAAGACACCAAGGAGTCAATTAGTTGACATACTTGAACGTGCATCATCTCGATATCAAAATGGCATCCCTCTGACTGTGGCTTTTAAAAAACAAACAAGATTTGTATTTTGAAGTTAAACCACAGTTTTATATTTCCGGTGTGCTATATATAAGCCTGGCAGGTAGGGTATAGAGTGATGAGAGAGAGAGAGAAAGAGAGAAAGAGAGAAAGAGAGGAAGAGAGAGAGAGAAAGAGAGAGAGAGAAAGAGAGAGAAAGAGAGAGAAAGAGAGAAAGAGAGAGAGAGAGAGAGAGAGAGAGAGAGAGAGAGAGAGAGAGAGAGAGAGAGAGAGAGAGAGAGAGAGAGAGAGAGAGAGAGGGAGAGAGAGAGAGAGAAAGAGAGAGAGAGATTATAATAATACCAATACTACTAATAATAATAATGATAATGATAATGATTTATAACGATAATGATAATGATAACGATTTTAATGATAATGATAATAATAATAATAATATCCCTATCTACCGACCCTATCTGTTGCCGGAACCAAAGGTATTTTTTTACTTGGCCTAATTAACTCCTAGGTGACTATACAAGTACCTGTGGAGCCATCTATATGTAAATACATTTAATAAACTAACTCATGGTGTGGTAGATATACACCTACATATCAAGTGGTCAGTAGTTTTAGGAAAAAAACATTCCCTATTTTTTTGGTTTGTTGCGCACAGATAGTTAGACAATTGCTTAGCCGCCAAGGAGGCAGTAAGATCTTATGTTATCTCACCTGATTTCCCCATTCCTTGAATTTTCGTTCTCTCTCTATCTCTCTCTCTCTCTCTCTCTCTCTCTCTCTCTCTCTCTCTCTCTCTCTCTCTCTCTCTCTCTCTCTCTCTCTCTCTCTCTCTCTCTCTCTCTCTCTCTCTCTTTTCTTTTTGTAATGAATATCGTGACTACCAATATTGTCTTTGATAAAATTATCTTAATGCTATGAAAATACCAACAAGAATTAAGATTATAAAAAGTCTTTCTGAAAATCAAGGAAAAAGAAGAGGTATGACAATTAATTAATTCCTTAGTGACTACCTCTTGACCCATCTAAGTGAAAACCCAACTAATGAAACTAAAATCACGGTTGACATTTGATAAACTAAAATCACGGTTGACATTTGACAAACTAAAATCACGGTTGACATGACCTGTACATTGTGATCCAGTAAAATTGGATAACATTATCAGTTTATTCTTCTTGTTATCAAAAGTATTGCTTCTGACAGTTTTATTGTAGATTTCACTATCATAACTACGTCCACTGCTTCTGGTAGTACTAATAATTAAAGCAAAAAATAATGGCTGCCACCACTGATAATAAGGATGATGATATTATTAATGGTATTAATCATACTAATAACATTACTGAAATTGTTGACAGTAACGAAGGTGATACTAATGATTGTAACGTTGATGTTTACGCTCTTGATATTAAAGCAAACCGCAGTAGAGATAATAATAATGATAAAGATAATGAAAGTAATGATTCTGATTCTAATGACAGAAATAAAAAAGGTAATTATAATGATAAGGAGAACGATAATAGTAACAAAATGACAATACCAGTACAAAAAGATAACGATACTGATGATCGTAATAATACAGAAAACTGATACTAATACAAATACCAGTACATAAAATAATAAAATTGATAATGATATATTGATGACTAAAGTTATAATGATGGTATTGATAATGATCACATTGATAATGCTAATAATGATGATAATATTAATATTAATGTAAAAGATAATCTTAATCATAATAACGGTAATATTATTTTTACTTCTACAATTGATGATAATGATGATAGTAATGGTAAAGGTGGTAATAATAGTAATGCTAACAATGATAACAGTAATAGCGATAATGATAATGATTGCAATAATAACGATAACAATGATGATGGCAGTAGTAATAATGATAATAGTAATAATCATTAGGATAATAGTTATAATCACAACAAATGGTTATTCTAACAATAACAATGATAACCATAATGAAAGTAGTAATGACAATAATGGTATTACAACTTTAGTAAATGAATAAAAAAAATGAGAATCAAAATAAAGAATAGAAGTAATGAATACGGATAAAAATAAACATAATATAAATATAATGATAAAAAAACAAGAATAAGAAGAGAAGAAATATGATATGAATAGAATAAGGAGTACGAATAAGAATAAAGAATGTGAATTTCATCTCATTCTTATCCTTTTATTCCTATTCATTATTTTTATTCTTATTTCTAATCTTGATATTTTTTGTCTTCTTATTCTTTCATTCTTATCATTCTATTCTTACTATTTGATTCTTATTCGTATTATTTGTATTTCATATATATATCTTTACTCTCATTACTATTCTTTATTCTTGGCCAAAATAGGGGCAGAATGAAAATAAGAAGAGATAGTACGAATAAGAATCAAAACAGGAAATTAAAAGAATACAAATAGTAACAATAAAGAACTAAAGAAAGAATAAAGATTTTTAAAATACGAATATTCAGGATTAGAATAAAGAATATAATAAGAATGGCGTTAGGGAGAAAAAAAATAGATAAAAAAGATAACTGGAATAAAAGAATGGAAATAAGATAATAAGAAAATCGTAAGAATAAAGAGTAGGAATAAGAATGAATAATAAGAACAAAGAAGAAGATGAAAATAGTAAGTGAAAAGAATTTCAAAAATAACAAGAACAACTACAATAATGACAAAGAATGATAATGAAAGAATAAGAAAATAAAGAATGAAAACAAGAGTAAATGAGTGAGAGTAAGAATGAAAATAAAGTCAATGTGAAAAGAATGAAATAGTAAGAATAAGGAATGATGATAAGATTACAAGAATTAAATAATAATAATAATGATAATAATAATAATAATAATAATAATAATAATAATAATAATAATAATAATGAGTAGGAATAAGATAGTAATAAAGAATGAAAATAAAAAAATGCAGTTAAAAGAGTCAGAATAGAAGAAAAATAAGAATAATAGTAAATAGAAGGATCAATATTAAGAAAAAGAATGATGATAAAAGAATAAAAATAAAGCAAGAATGAGAATAAACGAATAAAAAATGAAAAAAAGATTGCAACAAAAGCGAGGATAGACATAATGACAAAAAAATAAGAATGATAGAATAATAACACATTAGAAATGATAACAAAAGAATGATGATAGCAAAAAAGAAAAGAAGAATAACAAAAACAAGAATAATCATCCGCCTCTCCCCCCCACCCCCCCAACACACGCCCAGTGACGTCACACTTACCGAGGGAGTCCGGGATATGATATTTTCCCGCGCTGTGATAACGAGCGTAAAAGTCGGTTCAAAAATATAAATAAATAATGTTTATCTTTAAAGTTTCTTATGGATTTATGTTTATTTAGATTCTAAGACGAAAATATAATTTAGGTGTACATTTGTATGTCTTTTCTTCGTGTTAATTTTTCTCAGATATGTTTATAATGTTGGGAGTTTGTCCGTGCGTCATATTTTAGATATTTTGACTGTTGTTTGGGTGAATTTTTCATAATTCGAATCATTTTGTTCTCCTTTTTAGCATATTCTTATTCATTTTGAGACCATGACCTACTCTTGTTTCATTGCAATTCAAATTTACAATTTCTCTCTTTCTCTCTTTCTCTCTCTTTCTCTCTTTCTCTCTCTCTCTTTCTCTCTCGCTCTCTCTCTCTCTCTCTTTCTTTCTCTCTCTCTCTCTCTCTCTCTCTCTTTCTTTCTCTCTTTTTTTCTCTCTCTCTATCTCTCTCTCTATCTATCTTTTCTCTCTCTCTCTCTTTCTCCCTCTTTCTGTATATACATATATGTATGTGTGTGTGTGTGTCTGTGTATGCGTGTATATGTGTGTGTGTGTGTACATATATGCATATATGTATATATATATATATATATATATATATATATATATATATATATATATATATATATACATATATACTTATATATAAGATTATGTACTAGTTTCCAAGAACAGTCACACCCTCAGAATCCTACTCGCTTTGAGGCAGAGGTCCTGCTCGCCCTTGGTCCGTCCTGGAGGATGTGGTCGAGCTAGAAGATTTTCTTCCTAGTTGGCGGAAATATGACGTTATTATAGGCTAGTAAATGAGTGTTCATGTGTACATAAGGACATGCCCACAGACATGCGTACACACATACACGCATGCTTGCTCGCACGCACACACACACACACACAGATACATACATACACACAAACACACACACACACAAAAAAAAAAAAAAACACTCGAATCACAGTATAGATCCCTATTACGAAACTGTTAACATCAGTTCACTTCTTCCATGTTGGCTTCGCTGTATGAATTTAGTCACATGATCAATTTTCTTCTGATGCGACCCAGAAAGGTCACACGGGCGACCTTTCGCCTTGTAAAGCTGCTTGATGTTGCCAAAGGAAGAGGAATGAGAAAGAGAGATAGAAGGGAGAGGGAGAAAGGAGAGAGAGAGATGAGAGACAGAGAGAAAAAGGGGAGGAGCTATAGAGAAAGGGGGGGGCAGAGAGAGAGAGGGGTGGGGCGCTAAAAGAGGGAGAGAGAGACACACAGATTGAATGAGGGGAGAGGGATAGAGAGAAAGAAATAGGAAGAGAGAGAGAGAGAGAGAGAGAGAGAGAGAGAGAGAGAGAGAGAGAGAGAGAGAGAGAGAGAGAGAGAGAGAGAGAGAGAGAGGAGATATGAGGAGGGAGGAAGGGAGAGAAAAAAAAGGTTATTCATTTAATCGCGAAGTAGGAAAAAATTAAAGCGTGCCTTATTATAGCCCCCTCCCTCCCCCTGTTGTGTGTGTTTGTGCGTGTGTTCATGTCTTCTGGAGCGTATTGTGTCATATTCACTTTGAATATTTAAATGATTAGGGTATATCCTTCCATTATCACATCAAAAATATATTCATTTTTATTTTTTTTCTGC
>NC_091582.1:23526275-23528775 GCF_042767895.1 Penaeus vannamei | reverse complement strand
AATTCTCCTGAATTCTTCGTTCCAAACTTCGAGATTCCAAATGTTCCTGAAATTCCTGTATCCAACGCCGCCATTCCCTATGTCCCCGATTTTAATGGTCCAGCTGTTCCTAATTTCGCGGTTCCAAATGTCCCAGATTTTAATGGTCCGGCTGTTCCCAATTTCGCGGTTCCAAATGTTCCCGATTTTAATGGTCCAGTTCCGAATTTCGCCGTTCCAAATGTCCCAGATTTTAATGGTCCGACTATCCCAAACGTCCCCTTCTTTAGTGGTCCAGCTGTTCATAATTTCGCGGTTCCAACTGTCCCCGATTTTAATAGTCCAGTTGTTCCAAATGTCCCCGATTTTAATGGTCCGGCTGTTCCTAACTTCGCTGTTCCAAATGTCCCTGACTTTAATGGTCAAGCAAACTTTGATGTTCCTAATGTCCCCGATTTTACTGGTCCAGCTGTTCTTAACTTTCCAAATGCCCTCGATTTTAATGGTGCAGCCGTTCCATATGTCCCCGATTTTGATGGTCTAGCTGTTCCGAATTTCGCCGTTCCAAATGTCCCTCACTCCGCAGTTCAGAATGGTCACGCAACCCAAACTGGAGAAGAAATCAAGCCGTCGGAACAGCTGCTCCTTCTTGACCTTGAACTTCAAAAGACCCATAATGCCCCAAGGTCACCTCTCGTTACCTCGTTCACCTTTCACCCTTTCGATACCAACAGCCAGGTAATCCCCATTAACCCTTTCGATACCAACAGCCAGGTTCCTCCCATTAACCCTTTCGATTTCAATAGTCAGGTAATCCCCTTTAATCCCTTCGTGAATAATGATAATCATTTACCTCCAACTGTCATTAACCCGTTCATGATGAACAGCCAATCACCAAGTCCTTTCATGATCAATAACCAATCACCATATCCCTTCATGATGAACAGCCAATCTCCTAATCCTTTCATGGCCAATAACCAGTCACCTAATCCATTCATGAACAGCCAATCTCCTAATCCTTTCATGGTCAGTAACGAATCACCAAGTCCTCTCATGATCAATATGAACCAGTCACCGGCTCCTTTCGTGACGGACTTCCAATCACCAAGTCCCCTCATGACCAACCAATCACCTAATCCCTTCATGACCAACAACCAATCACCCCTAATCCTCGACACCTTCGCACCTCCAATCAACCCCTTCGTTCTCCAAAAAATGCAAGATTCCCCGCCCGTATTTGGAGGACCCCAGATCTTTGACAGCATCCCGTTTCGACCCCAATCTGCCGACGGCTTCGAAACGGAAAATAGTGAACCTCAGCTAACCAATGGACCGATTCACGTTAACGCCGTCGTGAATCCTCATGCTTCTGAAGCCTTCGAAGCTCCGGATCTCCAGAGTGCTGTGGCAGGTCGGGGACTCGACGTCGCAAACCGGAAAATATTTAACGAGGAAATGGAAAAAATCCGAGGTGGGTTGAAGCGGTTTGTTTGATTTTTTTATTTCGTCTTCTGTTTCTTATTAGTCTTTTTCTTTTTTCTTCTTGCTTCTTCTCCTTTTGTCATCTTCCTTGTTCTGCTTCTTTCTTCCTCTCCTGCCATCATCTTCTTTATCTTCTTTTTTGTTGTCTCCTTTCTTTTTCTTCTCCTTCGTCGTAATTATTGTCATTATTGTTGAAACTATTGTTATAACCATTTGTTATCATTACCATTGTCATATTCATCCTTTTCCTTATCATTATCATTATTATCATTGTAGTTGTTGATGCCATTCGTCATCTTAGTGAAATGTGGTTATACATCATATTCATTTATTAACATGAACTACCATGATTTACACTTGACTCGAATGCAATATATGCATAGAAAAAATAATGAATCTACGGTAATAGATTTTTTTTCTAACTTTCAGGCTACAACCCAGTTCCTGCCACACCGCCAATTACACGAATGGAAGTGGTAAAGGGCCCTTACAATCATTTGGACTTCGATGGTTCCTACAACTCCATTGAACAACCTGTTCCATTCTTTTATTGATAAGAAGGTTTAAAAAGAGGAGAGGGGGCTTTTGGTTCGTAAATCCATCTCTTATGTAGTTAAATGGAATGCATTTTTTTCCTCTTCTGAAATAGGCATGTCAGATAAGTCCATCTCTGTGCAGTTAAATTAAATGTTTTTTTTTCTTCTTCGTCTTCTCTGAAATAGGCATATCTTATAAATCCAACTCTATGCCTTTACATGGAATGCAATTTTTCCTTCTCTCAAATAGGCATGTAAAATAACTATATTTCTATGCAGTTAAATGGAATGCCGTTTTTTCCTTCTCTGAAATAGGCATGCCAAATAAGTCCATCTTAATTGCAATTAAGTGGAATGCATTTTTACCTTCTCTAAAATAGGCATGTCAGATATATATATAGAAAAAAATGTCTGTGTAATGACAATTATTTGTAAATACTGAGTTTTAGAGCATTTATCTTTCATCGTTAATCTAGTCTTTTATACTCTTCATTTGCTGTGAA
>NC_091582.1:23493775-23513775 GCF_042767895.1 Penaeus vannamei | reverse complement strand
TGATATCTATTACGCTGAGATCAGAACCTAGATATATGAGTATAAATACATAATCAGATAGAGGGATAAATAAACAGATATAGATACAGATAAATACATTACACATAAACAAAAATCAACCTTTTTCCCCCTTACCGTTAGCTAACATTGAAGAGAAACAAAAACAGAAAAAATCCTTTGTTAACTTCCTTATTAGCAAGGTTTGGCACCAAGGTTTGGCACCAAGACACCTATAAAGCATCAAGACAAGAGATGCTTCTTCAGTCGACTTCTGTTCTCGCTGCAGTCAACACCCTCTCTCTCTCTCCTCCAAAATGGTAACACATCCTTATTTGACATTAGCTTCCAGTCTTTCAATGTGTTTGGTAACTAACAGAGTGATATTGTATTATGATTATTTCTAAATTTACGCATTTCTTATCTATCCATCTTATAAATATATATATATATATATATATATATATATATATATATATATATATATATATAATTTCTATGTCTATCTATCAATACGCTCAAGTGTGTACATATATGTGTATGTGTGAGACTGTGTGTGTGTGTGTGAGTGCTGTGTGAGTGTGAGAGTAAGTGTGTGTTTGAGGAAAGAGAGTATGTTTGTGTGTTTGTGTGTATGTGTTAATGACCTTTATGCTTTAGGATAATTTTGGACACAAGGCTTTTTCCCTCCTCTTGACTTTCGAGTCATTGAGCCATTACTAGCTGTTGCTGCCGATGAGAATAATTGATTATAGTGCCGATATATTTTTTTTTTTATGATTATATTGGTTTCAAGAATACAAAAAGAAACTATTATCAAAGTCATAGCGGTCAGTACCATCCAGGTTTAGGTATTAGGGTAAGTATGACGAATATATACCATTTATTATTAGCTACCACGGTTGCGAGTGTATTTTTTTTCTAGTTTTCACAATATTACTATTATGGTTATTGTAATGATAACAAAAGTTCTATACATAAATAAAAAGTATATACTGAAATGCAAACCATTACGAAATACGTAAACAATATAAACAAAAACAAAAGTAAAAAAAAAAATGAAAGTAAAAGATATAAAATAGAATAAGTAAAATTAAAGACATGAGAAATAAAACGAAACATCTAACATAAAATGCGTAAAATAAAATAGATATAAACATAATAATCATGTTGGGATGCAGATTTCCCGCGTCGTGTTCGGACTCCTGGTCGTGGTTCTGCTGGCTGTCTCCGCCTTCGCCTTCCCCGACCCAAGCGGAGGATACGGACACCGCATCATCGGATACGGACACATTGGACACGGATACGGACACGGCTATGGTGGCCACCGTGTCATTTTAGGCTATGGCGGCCTCGGCGGCGGGTACGGATACAGGCCGTACTGGTGAGAGGTGAGGTTTACAGGAAATTCATTTCATATTTTAGTGATTCTATTTTCACCTTTATCTAGATTTCTTGATTTAATCTAACAATGCCTTGTAATGTGAACTATTTATAACGGAATGCTGATTTTATATTGTAATTATTTGTTTCTTTGTGATCTACGAAAAATGATTCTATATATGACTTTCTTTTATCTAAATGTGTCTTTGGTTCAGAATTTTCAATCGTTATTTTTCACAACCTATTTCTACGTGATGAAATACAAACTTCAATGTATTCCCAAACTGTTAAAAGAAAAAAAAATCTGTCACTCATGTGTATTTCATGCATAAGACCTTTCATCATTCTTTTCTTTTTTCATGATCCATCTATTTCCTTTTCACATCCACACATAGAAAGAAAACCGAAAGGACAAGACAACTAAGAACATTTTCCTAAATCTTCTCTGCTCTTCGTTCAACCTCCACTTCGAAACTGTCCGGGATCTGTCTCCAGTAATTGGATAAATAAGATTTTAAAAGAATAATGAAATCAGGTTCCAATAACTTTCTCTTTCTCTTGTTTACATCAACCTTCCTGCTTGACTCCTTCGTGTGTCTTGTTTGCAATAAAGGCTGTATTTTGCTTCAACTTTATTGGATTCTTTTCCCCCCCAATTATATTCGAGTTTTCAAGTGGTAGACTATATAAAGTATCATGTGTTTTTATTTAATTTATTACTATCATTACAACTACTACTACTATTATTATTATTATTATTTTGTATATATTTTTCTGATGGTAAGATATGACTATATATAAATATCACGTGTTTTTTCTGTAATTAAGAAAGACATATTTAGAATCCATGTACAGAGTGAATGTAAAATGCGACAAGGAATTATCAAGTGTTAATATCAGCTCACCAAATTCCCTTTCTTGACTTTTTGTGCAGACAAATATTTGATATTTGTAATCAGTGGTTTTGCAATATATAAGAAACCTTAGTGTCTGGAATCTCTATGAATGGCACTGGTGGTTTTCCAAAACATTTTAAGCATATCATAGTTACTTCTGCTGGGAGATTACATTTTGTGTCTTCTGCAGGTATTTTTTTCACACATACGCACACATACATACATATACAAGTATACCCATGTACTGCTTCAAGTAAAACACTAGCAGTCAGTTAAACCTTTATTGTCATGTTCACAAGCTGGTAGGTATGAGCAGTGTATCCAACTTGCAAGATGACAACATACACGTGCGCGTGAGCGTGGTGAAAAGAGCGTGGCTAGCTCAAATCTTCACAAAACAAGAATAGTTTAAAAGTACGCAGCACAAGGCGTCTAACGTGGCTCTCTAGCTGGGCTCCGCGGATTCACAACAATGTGTTTTTGTTGGGCGTTCGTACAACTCTAGCGTCACTGTAGCCAACGTTACAAACTAAATTAAATTAAATAATTATTCTCTTGTTAGTAAATCAAATCAAATAAATTCTTGATGATCTTAATTCTATATATATATAATATCAAACAAGGAATCCTTCATTCCTTTACAACGCATAACAGATTAAGATCAGTGTGTAGTGTTTATATATCATCTTGCCAAATTACATTTTATTCTCATCATTTGTGTAAGATCCTCAATTCTAATTTTCCCCTACAATAAAATACATATATAGATGAAATATAAGGAATACACTAGATCATTTCATGAATGCACAATATAAGTAGAAACAACAGCATACGAAACTACGAACTACGAAAGGGCTCTTTAACATGGACCGCGATACTACGGCCCCATCACTTGGTCCAGGCTTTGCTAGCGGACTCCTCTGGCCACCATGTTGCACAAACGAATTGAAATGCACTATACGGTTAACAATTTCAACATTTTAAAGGCACATGAAAAGGCAATGAAGAGTTTTCAATGAATATCCTCGAAATACTTTCATTATATAAACAAACAAACATCAATGACAACCCATTTTAATAGCGTATAAACGATGTATAAATAACTTATCATCCATCCCTAACGTTACATAATGCAAAACAATAGTCATTCAACAACTTCGCATTTCTATACAAAATGAAATTTAATTTCGCAGGTTAGAACTTTTGAAAATAACATGTATATATATATATATATATATATATATATATATATATATATATATATGTATCTATACATATGTATGTATGTATATGCATGTGTATATAATATATATATTTATATACATACATATACATATATATACATTTATAAACACTATATAGATATATGTAGTTTTGTACATCCATATATATATTTGTGTGTGTATGTGTGTGTATATATATATATGTATATATATACATATATATATAGAGAGAGAGAGAGAGAGAGAGAGAGAGAGAGAGAGAGAGAGAGAGAGAGAGAGAGAGAGAGAAAGAGAGAGAGAGAGACGGACTGAAAGAGTGAGATGCCTCGCCTATATACAAACCAACGACCTTGTCAACAAAGATGCCCAACTCGAGCTTCTCCTGATGAGGAATTCTTTATCACTTGCTCAACAGGCGAATGACGTCACTGGCGTCGAGTAAGCTCATTTTTGTATATCTTTAATCTTTAATAGTCGAATGTTTTTGTTAATTTGCTTCATTCATTGATATGGTGACTGAGTGAATTAAGCTTTTAAAACGACGTTATGTATAATATCAAAGACATTACTGAAATTAGGAAATTATAATTATTTGCAGAGTCTAACACTAATAACAATATTATATATTATTAATAAGTTGGTTAGCATAATATCTTAAACATAATATCTCATACTAATAACATGAAACAAGAGGTGTCTGTGTTTTTTTATGATTTATGATATTCATGAACAGGCATAAATTTAATGAACTTTTTCATCCCTAAAATAATGAACTCAGCCATATCAACAGATCAATTTTAGAAATACAAAACCAACCAAAACATGAGTATTAGATAAAATCTGTTTAGAATGGTAAAGATACATGATATGAATTAAAAATGAAAAATAGTAAAAGTATGGAAAATAAACTTGAATCGGAGTGACCCAGAGATACAGATAAATACATTACACAAACAAAAATCAACCTTTTTCCGCCTTACCGTTAGCTAACATTGAAGAGGAACAAAAAAACACAGGAAAAATCCTCTAGTATCTTCCTTGTTACCAAGGTTTGGCACCAAGGTTTGGCACCAAGACACCTATAAAGCATCAAGAGAAGAGATGCTTCTTCAGTCGACTTCTGTTCTCGCTGCAGTCAACACCTTCTCTCTCTCTCCTCCAAAATGGTAACACATCCTTATTTGACATTAGCTTCCAGTTTCAATATGTTTGGAAATTAACAGAGTGATATTGTATCATAATTATTTCTAAATTTACGCATTTCTTATCTATCCATCTTATATATATATATATATATATATATATATATATATATATATATTTCTATGTCTATCCATCTCTCTGCCTGTCTATCAATACGCGCAAGTGTGTACATATATGTGTATGTGTGAGACTGTGTGTGTGTGTGTGAGTGCTGTGTGAGTGTGAGAGTAAGTGTGTGTTTGAGGAAAGAGAGTATGTTTGTGTGTATGTGTTAATGACCTTTATGCTTTAGGATAATTTTGGACACAAGGCTTTTTCCCTCCTCTTGACTTTCGAGTAATTGAGCCATTACTAGCTGTTGCTGCCGATGATAAGAATTGATTATAGTGCCGATATATATATATATTTTTTTTATGATTATATTGGTTTCAAGAATACAAAAATTAACTATTATCAAAGTCATAGCGGTCAGTACCATCCAGGTTTAGGTATTAGGGTAAGTATGACGAATATATACCATTTATTATTTGCTACCACGGTTGCGAGTGTTTTTATTCTAGTTTTCACAGTATTACTATTATGGTTATTGTAATGATAACAAAAGTTCTATACATAAATAAAAAGTATATACCGAAATGCAAACCATTACGAAATACGTAAACAATATAAACAAAAACAAAAGTAAAAAAACGAAAGTAAAAGATATAGAATAGAATAAGTAAAATCAAAGACATAAGAAATAAAATGAAACATCTAACATGAAATGAGTAAAATAAAATTGATAGAAAAATAATAATCATGTTGGGATGCAGATTTCCCGCGTCGCGTTCGGACTCCTGGTCGTGGTTCTGCTGGCTGTCTCCGCCTTCGCCTTCCCCGACCCAAGCGGAGGATACGGACACCGCATCATCGGATACGGACACATTGGACACGGATACGGACACGGCTATGGTGGCCACCGTGTCATTTTAGGCTATGGCGGCCTCGGCGGCGGGTACGGATACAGGCCGTACTGGTGAGAGGTGAGGTTTACAGGAAATTCATTTCATATTTTAGTGATTCTATTATCATCTTTATTTAGATTCCTTGATTTAATCTAACGGTGTCTTGTGAACTGAACTATGTATAACGGAATACACTTTATATTGTAATTATTAACTTCTTGCTGATCTACGGAAAATTATTTTATGTATTACTTTCTTTTATCTAAATATGTCTTTGGTTCAGAATTTTCAATCGTTATTTTTCACAACCTATTTCTACGTAATGAAATACAAACTTCAGTATCTTCCCAAACTGTTAAAAGAAAAAAAAAAAATCTGTCACTCATGTGTATTTCATGCATAAGATCTTTCATCATTCTTTTCTTTTTTTCATGATCCATCTATTTCCTCTTCACATCCACACAGAGAAAGAAAACCGAAAGGACAAGACAACTAAGAACATTTTCCTAAATCTTCTCTGTTCTTCGTTCAACCTCCACTTCGAAACTGTCCGGGATCTGTCTCCAGTAATTGGATAAATAAGATTTTAAAAGAATAATGAAATCAGGTTCCAATAACTTTCTCTTTCTCTTGTTTACATCAACCTTCCTGCTTGACTCCTTCGTGTGTCTTGTTTGCAATAAAGGCTGTATTTTGCTTCAACTTTATTGGATTCTTTTTCCCCCAAATATATTTGAGTTTTCAAGTGGTAGACTATATAAAGTATCACGTGTTTATTTTATTTATTTTATTACTACTACTACTACTACTACTACTACTATTATTTTGTATATAGTTTTCTGATGGTAAGATATGACTATATATAAATATCACGTATTTTTTCTCTAATCAAGAAAGACATATTTAGAGTCCGTGTACAGAGTGAATGTAAAATGCGACAAGGAATTATCAAGTGTTAATATCAGCTCACCAAATTCGTTTTCTTGACTTTTTGTGCAGACAAATATTTCATATTTGTAATCAGTGGTTTTTCAATATATAAGAAACTTTAGTGTCTATAATCTCTATGAATGGCACTGGTGGTTTTCCAAAACATTTTAAGCATATCATAGTTACTTCTGCTGGGAAATTACATTTTGTGTCTTCTGCAGGTATTTTTTTCACACATACGCACACATACATACATATACAAGTATACCCATGTACTGCTTCAAGTAAAACACTGGCAGTCAGTTAAACCTTTATTGTCATGTTCACAAGCTGGTATGTATGAGCAGTGTATCCAACTTGCAAGATGACTACATACACGTGAGCATGGTGAAAAGAGCGTGGCTAGCTCAAATCTTCACAAAACAAGAATAGTTTAGAAGTACCCAGCACAAGGCGTCTCACGTGGCTCTCTTGCTGGGCTCCGCGGATTCACAACAATGCGTTTTTGTTGGGCGTTCGTACAACTCTAGCGTCACTGTAGCCAACGTTACAAACTAAATTAAATTAAATAATTATTCTCTTGTTAATAAATTAAATCAAATAAATTCTTGATGATCTTAATTCTATATATATAATATCAGACAAGGAATCCTTCATTCCTTTACAACGCATGACAGATTAAAATCAGTGTGTATTGTTCATATATCATTTTGCCAAATTCCATGTTATTCTCATCATTTGTGTAAGATCCTGAATTCCAATTTTCCCCTACAATAAAATACATAAATAGATGAAACACCACGAATACACTAGATCACTTAATGCACAATATAAGTAGAAACAACGACAGCATACGAAACTACGAACTACGAAAAGGCTCTTTAACATAGACCGCGATGCTACGGCCCCATCACTTGGTCCAGGCTTTGCTAGCGGACTCCTCTGGCCACCATGTTGCACAAACGAATTGAAATGCACTATACGGTTAACAATTTTAACATTTTAAAGGCACATGAAAAGGCAATGAAAAGTTTTCAATGAATCTCCTCGAACAAACGGTAGTGCCATCAATGACAAATAATTTTAATAGCGTATAAACAATGTATGAATAATTTATCATCAATCACTAACGTTACGTAATGCAAAACAATAGTCATTCAACAACTTCGCATTTCTATACAAAATGAAATTACTTTTGAAAATAACATATGTATATATATATATATATATATATATATATATATATATATATATATATACATATATATGTGTGTGTGTGTGTGTGTGTGTGTGTATTTATATGCATGTATATATAATATATATATTCATATACATACATATACATATATATATACATTTATAAACACTATAGATATATGTAGTTATGTATGTACATATATATTTGTGTGTATTTGTGTATGTATATATAAAAAAATTATATATATATATATGTATATATATATATATATATATATATAGAGAGAGAGAGAGAGAGAGAGAGAGAGAGAGAGAGAGAGAGAGAGAGAGAGAGAGAGAGAGAGAGACGGACTGAAAGAGTGAGATGCCTCGCCTATTACAAACCAACGACCTTGTCAACAAAGATGCCCAACTCGAGCTTCTCCCGATGAGGAATTCTTCATCACTTTGCTCACCAGGCGAATGACGTCACTGGCGTCGAGTAAGCTCATTTTTGTATATTTTTAATCTTTAATAGTCGATTATTTTGTTAATTTGCTTCATTCATTGATAAGGTGCCTGAGTGAATTGAGCTTTTAAAAACGACGTTATGAATAATATCAAAGACATTATTGAAATTAGGAAATTATAAATCATTTGCAGTCTAACAATAACAACAATATTATATATTACTAATAAGTTGGTTAGCATAATATCTAAAACATAATACTAATAACATGAAACAAGAGGTGTCTGTTTTTTTATGATTTATGATATTCATGAACAGGCATAAATTTAATTAACTTCTTCATCCCTAAAATAATGAACTCAGCCATATCAACAGACCAATTTTAGAAATACAAAACCAGCCAAAACATGAGTATTAGATAAAATCTGTTTAGAATGATAAAGATACATGATATGAAATAAAAATGAAAAATAGTAAAAGTATGGAAAATAAACTTGAATCGGAGTGATCCAGAGTCTGCCGTGAGTTGCCAGTTGATGTTTTTCCCAGACTGACCGCGCTGTAGTATTCCATGCGTCGATTCATTCATAAAAAAAAGCTAAAGAATTTTGAATATAGGATTCCAGCTGCGACGTTTTGAAAGACTGTCTAGTTAAAGCAACCAGCATTCCAAAAATGAGGTAAAGATTATATTCTTTTTATGTAGTAATTTGGTTATTGTTGAATGTGTAGTTATTATTATTACTGATTCAGTTGTTAATATTCTCATACAGATTATTTGTCATTTCTTATATTATTATCTTCAACTGATATCTATTACGCTGAGATCAAAGACTACATATATGAGTATAAATACATAATCAGATAGAGAGATACATAAACAGATATAGATACAGATAAATACATTACACAAACAAAAATCAACCTTTTTCCGCCTTACCGTTAGCTAACATTGAAGAGGAACAAAAAAACACAGGAAAAATCCTCTAGTATCTTCCTTGTTACCAAGGTTTGGCACCAAGGTTTGGCACCAAGACACCTATAAAGCGTCAAGAGAAGAGATGCTTCTTCAGTCGACTTCTGTTCTCGCTGCAGTCAACACCCTCTCTCTCTCTCCTCCAAAATGGTAACACATCCTTATTTGACATTAGCTTCCAGTCTTTCAATGTGTTTGGTAACTAACAGAGTGATATTGTATTATAATTATTTCTAAATTTACGTATTTCTTATCTATCCATCTTATATATATATATATATATATATATATATATATATATATATATATATATATATATATATATATATATATATATAATTTCTATGTCTATCTATCAATACGCGCAAGTGTGTACATATATGTGTATGTGTGAGACTGTGTGTGTGTGTGTGTGAGTGCTGTGTGAGTGTGAGAGTAAGTGTGTGTTTGAGGAAAGAGAGTATGTTTGTATGTTTGTGTTAATGACCTTTATGCTTTAGGATAATTTTGGACACAAGGCTTTTTCCTTCCTCTTGACTTTCGAGTAATTGAGCCATTACTAGATGTTGCTGCCGATGATAAGAATTGATTATAGTGCTGATATTTTTTCATGATTATATTGGTTTCAAGAATACAAAAAGAAACTATTATAAAAGTCATAGCGGTCAGTACCATCCAGGTTTAGGTATTAGGGCAAGTATGACGAATATATATCATTTACTATTAGCTACCACGGTTGCGAGTGTTTTTATTCTAGTTTTCACAGTATTACTATTATGGTTATTGTAATGATAACAAAAGTTCTTTAAATAAATAAAAAGTATGTACTGAAATGCAAACCATTACGAAATACGTAAACAATATAAACAAAAATGAAAAAGATATGAAATAGAATAAGTAAAATTAAAGGCATGAGAAATAAAATGAAACATCTAACATGAAATTAGTAAAATAAAATAGATATAGAAATAATAATCATGTTGGGATGCAGATTTCCCGCGTCGTGTTCGGACTCCTGGTCGTGGTTCTGCTGGCTGTCTCCGCCTTCGCCTTCCCCGACCCAAGCGGAGGATACGGACACCGCATCATCGGATACGGACACATTGGACACGGATACGGACACGGCTATGGTGGCCACCGTGTCATTTTAGGCTATGGCGGCCTCGGCGGCGGGTACGGATACAGGCCGTACTGGTGAGAGGTGAGGTTTACAGGAAATTCATTTCATATTTTAGTGATTCTATTTTCATCTTTATTTAGATTTCTTGATTTAATCTATCGGTGTCTTGTGAACTGAACTATATATAACGGAATGCTGATTTTATATTGTAATTATTTGTTTCTTTGTGAGCTACGAAAAATGATTTTATATATGACTTTCTTTTATCTAAATGTGTCTTTGGTTCAGAATTTTCAATCGTTATTTTTCGCAACCTATTTCTACGTAATAAAATACAAACTTCAATATCTTCCCAAACTGTTAAAAGAAAAAAGATCAGTCACTCATGTGTATTTCATGCATAAGACCTTACCTCTTTTTTTTCATGATCCATCTATTTCCTCTTCACATCCACACAGAGAAAGAAGACCGAAAGGACAAGACAACTAAGAAAATTTTTCCCAATTCTTCTCTGCTCTTCGTTCAACCTCCACTTCGATGTTGTCCGGGATCTGTCTCCAATAACTGGAAAAAGAAGCTTTTAAAAGAATAATGAAATCAGGTTCCAATAACTTTCTCTTTCTCTTGTTTACATCAACCTTCCTGCTTGACTCCTTCGTGTGTCTTGTTTGCAATAAAGGCTGTATTTTGCTTCAACTTTATTGGATTCTTTTTCCCCCAATTATAGTTGAGTTTTCAAGTGGTAGACTATGACTATATAAAATATCACGTGTTTATTTTATTATTATTATCATTATCTTTTTTATTATCATTATTATTATTATTATTACTATTATTATTATTATTATTATTATTATTATTATTATTATTATTATTATTATTATTATTCTGTATATAATTTTTGTGATGGTAAGCTATGACTATATATAAACAGCACGTGTAATTTTCTGTAATTAAGAAAGACATTTATAGTCCGTGTACAGAGTGAATGTAAAATGCGACAAGGAATTATCAAGTGTTAATATCAGCTCAACAAATTCCTTTTCTTGAATTTTTGTGCAGACAAATATTTGATATTTGTAATCAGTGGTTTTGCAATATATAAGAAACCTTGGTGTCTGGAATCTCAATGAATGGCACTGGTGGTTTTCCAAAACATTTTAAGTATATCATAGTTACTTCTGCTGGGAAATTACATTTTGTGTCTTCTGCAGGTATTTTTTTTCACACATACGCACACATACATACATATACAAGTATACACATAACAGATCAAAATCAGTGTGTAGTGTTTATATATCATCTTGCCAAATTCTATTTTTTCTCATCATTTGTGTGTGATCTTTAATTCTAATTTTCTCCTACAGTAAAATAGATAAATAGATGAAATATCACGAATATACTAGATCATTTTATGAATGCACAATATAAGTAGAAACAACGACAGCAAACGAAACTACGAACTACGAAAGGGCTCTTTAACATGGACCGCGATACTACGGCCCCAGCACTTGGTCCAGGCTTTGCTACCGGACTCCTCTGGCCACCATGTTGCACAAACGAATTGAAATGCACTATACGGTTAACACACACATATAGATACACATATGTACATATACACGTACACGTACAAATACACTTACGGATACACATGCACATATACATATATGTACACATACACATACACGTATACATATATATGCAGATACACGTACACGTGTACATAGTAACACATACACGTACACACACACATAAACTTTAACATACAGATTCACGTACATACACAGCATGAACGCATGCACATACAGATACACATACACACACTCACGCAAATGTATGTATATGATATATGTATATATATACATATTCATATATATGTATATGTATTTATATATACATATATGTGTATATATATGTATTTATATATGCATATTTGTATATACATATCTTTATATACATATGCATATACCTCGTATATATATATATATATATATATATATATATATATATATATATATATATATATATGTATGTATATACATATATATATACATATATATATATAAATATATATATGTATATATATACATATATATACATATATATTGCAGGCAAGAAATTGTGTGAGGCATACAAGTCTCCCCACAAAATAATTTTTCCCCGTGTTATTAGTGATACACAATGTATCAATTACTTTGCATATTACAAATCTATCTTAATACTTTTATATTGTCACTTAATAATGTCACAGAGTGCAAGCATACAGTAAGAGTAATAAATGTTTAAGTTCGTATGGATGAGCCGGCCATGTTGTTTACATTAGATCATTAGACAGAATAATTACATGGCGCTTGAAAATGTTTTCAACATTGTTTTGTGCTCAGAGAATTCGTTGACATCACGCAACTTCGTTAATAAACGAAAGATATCATGAAATTATTATGAAATTATGTGGATGTTGGTCGTTGTCGTTGCTGTGATGTTGCCACTTGTTCCCCAAGAGGCTGTTTCAAGGGTGGCATTACCTCGCGCGTAACATCTTGCCCAAATGAATCTAATAAACGACGAAACAGGCGCAGTTTTCCTCAAACAACCATCACTGAGGAATATGATCATATCCTCCTTCCCGGAGGGCATCTCTGTGACAATATATGTTTATGTATATATACGTATATATTTATGTGTATGTACGAGTATGTATATGCATTTATACATATATGCACACACACACACACACACACACACACACATACACACACACACACACACACACACACACATATATATATATATATATATATATATATATATATATATATATATATATATATATATATATATATATATATATATATATATATATATATACATATATACACGCGTGCGTGCCTGTGTGTGTGTGTGACGTGTATATGTTTGTGTGTCCGTGTGAGTGTGCAAATATAAATATGTATATATATTCATATATATGTATGTGTCATATTTATTTATCAATTCATTCATTTACATATGATTATATATGGAATATTTGTGTCTGATTGCACGTGTGTAAAGAAAGAGACAGGCAAGTAGGCAGGCTATTAAGCACAGAGCAAAAAAAAATTGTATTGTGATTTTTTACCAAGAATTGTATTGTGGTTGAATATCACACGCAGACATATGTACATGAGAAGAAATTAGGTAAGATTTGGCAAGATGTCACACAAACCTTACACATTGACATCCATCTTATGTGTGTGCTTTAATATGTATAAATGTGTAAAAAAAAAAAAAAAAAAAAAAAAAAAAGAGAGAGAGTGAGAGAGAGAGAGAGAGAGAGAGAAAACAGAGAAAGCACACTTCAATCTCAAAACAGAAATAATTCGAAATAGCTTGAAATGTTTTGGAGAACCACCAGCGAGCGGCAAAGCCATTCATCCAGATTCTATACTCACAAAGCAGCATTCTTTATATATCAAAAAATCGTTAAATGATTGCAAATATCGAAAAAGTCAAGAAGAGGAATTTCATTAGCTGATCTTAACATTCAATAATTCCTTGCGCTTTTTACACTCACTATGTACACGGATTTTGCAGGTTTTCTTATTTACAAAATAGCAATGATGACAATGATAATAGTAATGATAATAGTAATAATAATGATAATAGTAATAATAATAATAATAATAATAATAATAATAATAATAATAATAGTAATAATAATAATAACGATAATGATAATAATAATAATAATAATAATAATAATAATAATAATAATAACAATAACAATAATAATGATAATAATAAATGAATGAATAAATAAAATAAACACGTGATATCTTATATAGCCATAGTCTACCACTTGAAAACTCAACTATAATTGGGGGTAAAAGAATCCAATAAAGTTGAAGGAAAATAATTTATTGCAAACAAGACACACGAAGGAGTCGAGCAGGAAGGTTGATGTAAACAAGAGAAAGAGAAAGTTATTGGAACCTGATTTCATTATTCTTTTAAAAGCTTCTTTTCCAGTTATTGGAGACAGCATCGAAGTGGAAGTTGAACGAAGAACAGAAAAGAATTGGGAAAAATTTTCTTAGTTGTCTTGTCCTTTCGGTTTTCTTTCTCTGTGTGGATGTGAAGAGGAAATAGATGTATCATGAAAAAAGAAAAGAATGATGAAAGATCTTATGCATGAAATACACATGAGTGACATTTTTTTTTTCTTTCTTTTTGAACAGTTTGGGAAGATATTGAAGTTTGTATTTCATCACGTAGAAATAGGTTGTGAAAAATAACGACTGAAAATTCTGAACCAAAGACACCTTTAGATAGTCATTTATAAGATCATTTTTCGTAGCTCACAAAGAAATAAATAATTACAATATAAATCAGTATTCCGTTATATAGAGTTCAGTTCACAAGACACCGATAGATTAAATCAAGGAATCTAAATAAAGATGAAAATAGAATCACTAAAACATGAAATGAATTTCCTGTAATACCTCACCTCTCACCAGTACGGCCTGTATCCGTACCCGCCGCCGAGGCCGCCATAGCCTAAAATGACACGGTGGCCACCATAGCCGTGTCCGTATCCGTGTCCAATGTGTCCGTATCCGATGATGCGGTGTCCGTAGCCTTCGCTTGGGTCGGGGAAGGCGAAGGCGGAGACAGCCAGCAGAACCACGACCAGGAGTCCGAACACAACGCGGGAAATCTGCATCACAGCATGATTATTATTTCTATATCTATTTTATTTTACTAATTTCATGTCAGCTGTTTAGTTTTATTTCTCATGTCTGTTTATTTTTACTTATTCTATTTTATATCTTTTACTTTCGTTTTTTGCATTTGTTTTTGTTTATATTGTTTCCCTATTTCGTAATGGTTTACATTTTATTATATACTTTTGTTTTATTTCTGTATAGTACTTTTGTTATCATTACAATAACCATAATAGTAATATTGTGAAAACTAGAAAAAAAAAACACTCGCAACCGTGGTAGCTAATAAACAATGGTATATATTCGTCATACTTACCCTATTACCTAAACCTGGATGGTACTGACCGCTATGACTTTTATAATAGTTTATTTTTGTATTCTTGAAACCAATATAATCATTAAAAAATATCGACACTATAATCAATTATTATCATCGGCAGCAACAGCTAGTAATGGCTCAATGACTCGAAAGTCAAGAGGAGGGAAAAGCCTTGTGTCCAAAATTATCCTAAAGCTTAAAGTTCATTAACACATACACACAAACATACTCTCTTTTCTCAAACACACACTCTTACTCTCATACACAGCACAAACACACACACTGTCTCACACATACACATATATGTACACACTTGCGCGTATTGATAGACAGGCAGAGAGATGGATAGACATAGAAATATAAATAAATGTATATATATATATATATATATATATATATATATATATATATATATATATATATATACATATAAGATGGATAGATGAGAAATACGTAAACTTAGAAATAATTATAATACAATATCACTCTGTTAATTACCAAACACATTGAAAGACTGGAAGCTAATGTCAAATAAGGATGTGTTACCATTTTGGAGGAGAGAGAGAGAGGGTGTTGACTGCAGCGAGAACAGAAGTCGACTGAAGATTCATTCCTTCTCTTGATGCTTTATAGGTGTCTTGGTGCCAAACCTTGGTGCCAAACCTTGGTAACAAGGAAGATACTAGAGGATCTTTTATTTTGTTCCTCTTTAAGGTGAGGTAACGGTATGCGGGAAAAGGTGGATTTTTTTGTTTGTGTTTGGTTTGTGTGGTGTATTTAGCTGTATCTATATCTATGTATTTATCTCATCATCTAATTATATATATACATGTTTATATATGTAGTCTTTGATCTCACCGTAATCGATATCAGTTGAAGATAATAAGAATATATGAAATGCTTGCAATCATATGTATGAGAATATCAACAACTGAATCAGCAATTATGATTACATATTCAACAATAACCAACTTACTACATAAAAATGTATATTACTTTTACCTCATTTTTGGAATGTTGGTTGCTTTAGCTAGACAATCTTTCAATACGTCGCAGCTGGAATCCTATATTCAAAATTCTCTAGTTTTTTGTGAAAGATTCGACTCGGGGAATACTACAGCGCGGTCAGTCTCGGGAAAACAACAGTTGGCAACTCACGGCAGACTCTGGATCACTCCGATTCAAGTTTATTTTCCATACTTTTACTATTTTTCATTTTTATTTCATACCATGTATCTTTATCATTCTAAACAGATTTTATCTAATACTCATGTTTTGGCTGGTTTTGTATTTCTAAAATTGGTCTGTTGATATGGCTGAGTTCATTATTTTAGGGATGAAAAAGTTCATTAAAATTTATGCCTGTTCATGAATATCATAAATTATAAAAACACAGACAACTCTTGTTTCATGTTATTGGTATTATGTTTTAGATATTATGCTAACAAACTTATTTATAATATATGATATTGTTATTGGTGTTAGACTGCAAATAATTTATAATTTCCTAATTTCAGTAATGTCTTTGATATTATTCATAACGTCGTTTTTAAAAGCTCAATTCACTCAGGCACCTTATCAATGAATGAAGCAAATTAACAAAAACAATCGACTATTAAAGATTAAAAATATACAAAAATGAGCTTACTCGACGCCAGTGACGTCATTCGCCTGGTGAGCAAGTGATGAAGAATTCCTCATCGGGAGAAGCTCGAGTTGGGCATCTTTGTTGACAAGGTCGTTGGTTTGTAATAGGCGAGGCATCTCACTCTTTCAGTCCGTCTCTCTCTCTCTCTCTCTCTCTCTCTCTCTCTCTCTCTCTCTCTATATATATATATATATATATATATATATATATATATATATATATATATATATATATATTTATATATTATTCATATATATATTGTTCATACATATACATATACATATATATATATATATATATATATATATATATATATATATATATATATATATATATACACACACACAAATATATATGTACATACATACCTACATATATCTATTGTGTTTATAAATGTATATATATATATGTATATGTATGTATATAAGTATATATATTATATACACGTGCATATACATATGTATATATATACATATGTTATTTTCAAAAGTTGCAACCTGCGAAATTATATTTCATTTTGTATAGAAATGCGTTGTTGAATGACTATTGTTTTGCATTATGTAACGTTAGTGATGGATGATAAGTTATTCATACATTGTTTATACGCTATTAAAATGGGTTGTCATTGATGGCACTACCGTTTGTTTGTTTACATAATGAAAGTATTTCGAGGAGATTCATTGAAAACTTTTCATTGCCTTTTCATGTGCCTTTAAAATGTTAAAATTGTTAACCGTATAGTGCATTTCAATTCGTTTGTGCAACATGGTGGCCAGAGGAGTCCGCTAGCAAAGCCTGGACCAAGTGCTGGGGCCGTAGTGACGCGGTCCATGTTAAAGAGCCCTTTCGTAGTTCGTAGTTTCGTATGCTGTCGTTGTTTCTACTTATATTGTGCATTCATAAAATGATCTAGTGTATTCGTGATATTTCATCTATTTATGTATTTTATTGTAGGGGAAAATTGGAATTGAGGATCTTACACAAATGATGAGAATAAAATGGAATTTGGCAAGATGATATATAAACAATACACACTGATTTTAATCTGGCATGCGTTGTAAAGGAATGAAGGATTCCTTGTCTGATATTATATATATAGAATTAAGATCATCAAGAATTTATTTGATTTAATTTATTAACAAGAGAATAATTATTTTATTTAATTTTGTCTGTAACGTTGGCTACAGTGACGCTAGAGTTGTACGAACGCCCAACAAAAACGCATTGTTGTGAATCCGCGGAGCCCAGCTAGAGAGCCACGTGAGACGCCTTGTGCTGCGTACTTTAAAACTATTCTTGTTTTGTGAAGATTTGAGCTAGCCACGCTCTTTTCACCACGCTCACGTGTCTGTTGTCATCTTGCAAATTGCATACACTGCTCATACCTACCAGCTTGTGAACATGACAATAAAGGTTTAACTGACTGCTAGTGTTTTACTTGAAGCAGTACATCCGCATACTTGTATATGGATGTATGTGTGCGTATGTGTAAAAAAAATACCTGCAGAAGACACAAAATGTAATTTCCCAGCAGAAGTAACTATGATATACTTAAAATGTTTTGGAAAACCACCAGTGCCATTCATAGAGATTATAGACACTAAGGTTTCTTTTATATTGCAAAACCACTGATTACAAATATCAAATATTTGTCTGGACGGCACAAAAACTCAAGAAAGGGAATTTGGTGAGCTGATATTAACACTTGATAATTCCTTGTCGCATTTTACATTCACTCTGTAAACGGACTCTAAATATGTCTTTCTTAATTACAGAAAAAACACGTGATATTTATATATAGTCATAGCTTACCATCAGAAAACTATATACAAAATGATAATAATAATAGTAGTAGTAGTAATAGTAATAATAATAATAAAATAAATAAAATAAACACGTGATACTTTATATACTCTACCACTTGAAAACAAATACAATTTGGGGGAAAAAATGCAATAAAGTTGAAGCAAAATACAGCGTTTATTGCAAACAAGACACACGAAGGAGTCAAGCAGGAAGGTTGATGTAAACAAGAGAGAGAGAGAAAGTTATTGGAACCTGATTTCATTATTCTTTTAAAAGCTTCTTTTTCCAATTATTGGAGACAGATCCCGGACAGCATCGAAGTGGAGGTTGAACGAAGAATTGGGAAAATTTTCCTAGTTGTCTTGTCCTTTCGGTTTTCTTTCTCTGTGTGGATGTGGAGAGGAAATAGATGGATCATGAAAAAAAGAAAAGAATGATGAAAGGTCTTATGCATGAAATACACGTGACAGATTTTTTTTTTTTTTTTTTTTTTTTTTTTTTTACAGTTTGGGAAAACATTGGTTTGCATTTCATTACGTAGAAATAGGTTGTGAAAAATAACAATTGAAAATTCTGAATAAGGAACAGATAAAAGAAAGTAATATATAAAATAATTTTTCGTAGCTCACAAAGAAACAAATAATTACAATATAAATCAGCATTCCGTTATAAATAGTTCAGTTCACAACACACCGATAGATTAAATCAAGAAACCTAAATAAAGATGAAAATAGAATCACTAAAATACGAAATGAATTTTCTGTAAACCTCACCTCTCACCAGTACGGCCTGTATCCGTACCCGCCGCCGAGGCCGCCATAGCCTAAAATGACACGGTGGCCACCATAGCCGTGTCCGTATCCGTGTCCAATGTGTCCGTATCCGATGATGCGGTGTCCGTATCCTCCGCTTGGGTCGGGGAAGGCGAAGGCGGAGACAGCCAGCAGAGTCACGACCAGGAGTCCGAACACAACGCGGGAAATCTGCATCCCAACATGATTATTATTTCTATATCTATTTTATTTTACTAATTTCATGTTAGCTGTTTCGTTTTATGTCTGTTAGTCTTTCTTATGTCTGTTTAATTTTACTTATTCTATTTTATATCTTTTACTTTCGTTTATATTGTTTACGTATTTCGTAATGGTTTGCATTTTAGTATATACATTTTATTTCTGTATAGTACTTTTGTTATCATTACAAT
>NC_091582.1:23471275-23486275 GCF_042767895.1 Penaeus vannamei | reverse complement strand
AAGTCGAGTACACCCTCCACAGATATCCACAATCCGACTCAACCAGATACGATCCCGCATACCTCAAATCACCAATCCACCTCACCTCCTCTTAATCCACAATATATCCTCTAAATCCCCCTAATCCATCCACCACAATACAACCTCCTAATCCTCCTCCAGATTAACCGTGTCGTGCTGGTAATGTTGGTGGTAGTGGGGCTGTTGGCTTCGACCTTGGCTCTTCCTGAGGCAAGTAGTCCAAACTTGTTCGGACTGTATGGAGGGTATGGAGGATACAGCCTCGGTGGATTCGGCTACGGTGGCTACGGTGGCTACGGAGGCTACGGGCGTCTCCCTTATAATTATTACTACGGCTAGGTAAGGCGAGGAGAGTGCCATATGCGAGGTTTAGAATGCGTGGCTCTTTCTACTTTGTGATTTGCTTCGCTTGTTTTGTCGTATCGCCATTTGTACAAAGATTTGAGTGTGTTTTTTGTGTATTTTGAACGTTGTGCTGAAAAGAGAAAGAGAGAGTATAGAGAGAGAGAGAGAGAGAGAGAGAGAGAGAGAGAGAGAGAGAGAGAGAGAGAGAGAGAGAGAGAGAGAGAGAGAGAGAGAGAGAGTATAGAGAGAGACAGATAAAATAACGATAATTTTTCCCCTTCACAGATAAGTCAGCCAATCACAGCAAAGGATGCCGAATGTGCTTAACCTCCACATAAAACATTGAATTTGGAATCGGCAACTTACCGTTACCATCATCGTCCAAAATCTATACCATGGAAATACGCCTTGAAGATATTTTCAAAGTATCTTGTATGGATCTTTGGCAATCAATTTAATAAATTTTTGGTTTCACATGTGTCTCTTCTTTATATTTATTGATTATTGATTTAAATGCTAAGAATATGTAAACCTTACAAACACACACACATATCTATCTATCTATCTCTCTCTCTCTCTCTCTCTCTCTCTCTCTCTCTCTCTCTCTCTCTCTCTCTCTCTCTCTCTCTCTCTCTCTCTCTCTATATATATATATATATATATATGTATATATATATATATATATATATATATATATATATATATATATATATATATATATATATATATATATATATATATCCATAACAAATTATAACATATAAAGGTAATAACATATTCATACAAATATATATTGTTAATTAAGAGCATCATACGCCCTGCCAAATCATAAAAGAACTAAAGGACCTTCTGAAAAAGTATCAGCGTTTTATTAGAGGGAAAGAATGAACAGTGCAATAAATGTTGAGTGAAATCAGTGCACAAAAGCAATGGACATAGAAAAACGAAAATTATGGTCATGATATGTAGATACGCGATTATTGTAGCTTGTGGTGTTAGAATTGGTTTTGACCCGCTATGTAAAATGTTAAAATATATAGTTTTTAGAGATAAAAAGGAGATGCAAGAAAAAAAAAAACAGTCGAGAGTTGAGAAAGTAAAATAGAAATGAGAGATAAAGGGAGAGCAGTAAAAGGAAGAGACCCAAATATTGAGGGAGAGAGAGAGAGGTAGAGAGCAGAAAGAAAGTATAATAGTAAAGTAAAGACAGAGGAAAAGGGAGAAAGAAATAGAGCAAATTAGAGATGAGAGATAAAGCCATAGAAATGTGGGAGGAGAAAAACGATCGGACCAAAATAAATAGACAGAGAGACTAAAATTAAAGAAATGAAGACAGATAAGCAAGGGTGATAGGGAGAAAGAAACAGAGCAAAATCTAGGTTAAGATGGAGGGGAGGGAAAAAAATGGAGGGGGTAGGGAAGGAGGGAGGGAGAGACAGACAGAGAGAGAGAGCGAGAGAAACTGTAAGAGAATACCATACAATTAAAATCGTAAAGAAAAAAAAATGAGAAGGCGGAAAGACACACAAATAACCCCGACAAGTGATAATTATCAAACAAACAAAAATGAATTCACTGCCACTCCCCCTACGAGGAAAGAACCAGAAGAGAGAAAATGCTATTTATAAACAAAGAGAGAGAGAGAGAGACAAAACAAGACATACATGCATTCATGTATACAGAGAGAGAGAGAGAGAGAGGAGACTAAAATGAAAGAAATGAAAACAGAGAAGCAAGGGTGATATGGAGAAAGAAACAAAGTAAAATGAAGATTTGAGATAAATACGGTAATGGCCCACGGAAGAGAGACAGGTTTAAAGGAAGGAGGGGGTAAGGAGAGAATGAGATGACTATAAGAGAAGTAAAAACGCAAATTAAGAGGGAGAGGAGAAGGCAACATACAAAAATAACTCAGAAAGTGATAACTAGACAAAAAATATATATATAGAAAATAAAATAAAATAAAATAAAATAAAACAAGCGTAATCCTTTCCTCTCTCCCCCCTAAAAGACACCGAAAAAAAGAGAAAAGGATTAGATGATGGTCATCAGTCAAGTGGAATATAACTCTAGGAAAGAATAAAAATTATCAAATAAAATAAAAACTGCGTAATAAGCAAACACACTTTTCAACATTCATGTTACATGTAGTAAAAGAGTTGGAAGTATAAAGCAGTAATGTTAATGATGATGCACATTAAAACTTGACTCTTGTTTGTATGAAAGAGAAGAGGAAGGGAGAAAAGAGAAATATAAAGATAATCCCACAGAATTCATTGGCAAGCGAAAAGTTAATAAATAGAGCTGTATGTTTCTTTGGTTCAGAGTGGGAAGGAGAGAGAAACAAAATGATAAACACGGAAAGGAGAAAAGAACAGACCAAAATAAAGATATAAATAAGGTCAAAGAACTGGAGGAGAAGAGAAAGATAAAAGCTAAATGGAGAGGATTAAAAGGAACAGACCAAAATAAAAAGGGAGAGAGAGACTAAAATTAAAGAAATGAAGACATAGAAGTAAAGGTGACATGGAGAAAGAAGCCAAAATGTAGATTTGAGATAAAGACAGATGGTAATAACCCATGGAAGAGTAAGATGAGGGAATAGGGAAACAGAGAGAGAGAGAACTATATAAGTAAAAACATAAAGAAAAAGGGAGAGGGGAAGGCAACATATGCAAATAACTCTGACAAGTAGTTTCTTTTGTTTGTATAAAAGATAGAAGAGGAAGGGAGAAAAGAGAGATATAAAGATAATTCCACAGAATCCATTGGGAAGCAGAAAATAAATTCATAAATAGAACTTCTATGTTTGTTTTTTTTTTCTTTTTTTTTTTTTTTTTTTTTTTTTTGGAGGGGGGGCTCTGAGTGTGAATGAGAAAGAAACAAAATGACAAACACGGAGAAAAGGAAAGAAAAAAAAAAACAGACCAAAATAGAGACAAAGAACTGGGGAGCGCAGAAACATAAATGCTAAATGGAGATGATAGATAAAGACCGAGAAACAGGAAGGGAGAAAGAAGCAAAGCAAAATAGAGATGAAAGATAAAGACAGAAAAATGGGGGAGGAGTAAGAGGAACAAACCAAACTAAAGAGGGAGAGAGAGAGACTAAAATTAAATAAATGAAGACAGAGAAGTAAGGGTAATAGGGAGAAAGACACGGACCAAAATAGAGATAAAGAGAAAAATGGAAAAAGGAAAGGAAGGAAATCAAATGGAGCTAAGAGAAAGACAGAGGAATTGGAGAAAGAAGAAACATAAAATTTGAAGAGAGAGAGAAAGACAGAAATTGGAGAGAAAAGAAACAAACCAATAAAAGGGAAAGAAAGAGATTAAGACAGAAATGCAAGGGTCATAGGAGAAGAAGAAAAAATGGAGATAAAGATAAAGACAAAAACAAACATTGATGAAGGGGAAAGTGAAATAGACAAAAGATGACAGAACACACCAAAGCAAGAAGAGAGAAACAGATAAAAATAGATGACAACAGCAATAATGATAACGGTGATAGCAATAATGACGGTGATAATGGTTACAATGAAAATCATAATAGGAAGATGCTAACAACAATAATGATATGTATAATAACAAAATAACTATAATGGTCATTATAACGACACAGAATAGTCAAGCAGAAAGAATAAGAGTACGTAACGGCTAAAGAGAGAAGGAAGAAAAGTGAAGAGAAAATAGCTAAAGATTCAGGTAATTCAAGTATTTTTTCGAATTAAAAGAGAGTTAGAAATGCAAGGGAAAGGGAGAGGAAGGAAGGTGTTGAGGAGGGGGAAGGGATTTGGGGGTGTAGGGGGAGGGAGGGAAAGGGAGAAAGGGAATGAAAGGGAAAGGGAGAAAGGGAATGAAAGGGAAAGGGAAGGCGGAAGGAAGGGTAAGGTAAAGGCCCTATCACACTAGCACTTTTTCCGTCATTTTTTTGCGTTTCCGAATGAACTCCGTATGAAAATCATGTAGACAAACATGGCGCTATCGGAGTGAGGTCCCGGGAATCACATGGACATTCTCATACATATTACGTTATTTTAAGAAATATGAAGATGTATATTGTATATACGAATGTTCTAAAATATTAGCTTATGTTTACATCTACTCATCCTACCTAATCCATTAATAACAAGATCAACACGGGAATTAGTCAGACGGAAACGGTCGTAACCGTCTTGGTCTGGGAGGCGTTCCGTTTGTAGACGATCCTTGCGGAAAGCCTCAAATTCAGACGGAACCCCAGAAATTGACGGAAATAGTCCTAGTGTGAAAGGGCCTTAAGGGAGAGAAGATGAGATAAGAAGGGAGAGAAGGGGACAGTGGGGCGAGAGGAAGGGAGGAAATAGAGAGAAAGGTAAACCCAGAGAATTCCTTGGCAAGAAAGAGAGAACCAAAATGGTACAGATAAAGACGGAGAGACAAGAGAAAGGAAGAGAAAAGGAAGAGAATTGTGACAAGTGATAACTGAATAAACAAACAAAAATAGAATAAGGGACAAACACAACCCCCTCCATTCCTTCTGTCATCATACGACACAAAAATATGTTAGTTGATTTATGCATTTTGCTGTCCTCAGTCATATGCAATATATATATTCTGGAAATGTTGTGACATTGTTATTACATCTATTTAAAAGTATATGTACTAAAAATAACTCGATTATGACCTTGCCAAAAAGCAGGACTTTTTGGGCGTGTATAAAACAACGGAAGAAGGGAGGAAACGGAGATAATGATAAACTCACATTCACGGGCAGGCGATAAAGGAGTTCATAAATGGAGTTTCTTTATGTTTCTGCGGGTATGTGTGTGAAGGAGACATAAATTACGAGAGAAATGAAGCAAAAATGAGATAGATAAAGACAAAGGGGGGATGAATAAAAGGAAACGACTAAAATGAAAAGGAAGGGAGAGACTAAACTGAAAGAATTAAAGACAAATCAAAAGGGAGATTGAGATACATACAAATGATGATAACCCATGAAGGAGAGAGGTGAATGGGGGCAGGAAAGGAGGGGCAGACAGAAAATAGAAAGAGAAAAAGAAAAGGAGAGAGATGTAAAAAAAAGACTATAGATAAGGAAGAAAGCAAAAATATAGTAGTACTGATAATGGAAATGTTCATTTTTTTTTCTCTCTTTTTGTTTCAGTCATCAATCATGTGAAATATAGTAATGACCAGTAGTTATATTAAAATTTATGTTACTCTGGGAAACATCTGTGTATTTTCGAAATAAAAAGACAAAGAATTCTATGAAGACAGAGAAAGAAGACAGATAGCTAGAAGAACAGGGAGATGTAGTGTAGAAGATGAGAGTAGCAATGTATAGTAGTAATAGTAATATTAATAAGGATTCTGTTAATGATCTTGGAAGAAAAAAAACTATTTTTTTACTTGTGTAGAGAGAGGAAGAGGGAGGGATGAAACAGAGAGATAAATCCACAGAATTCATTGGCAAGCGAAAAATAAGTTCATAAATGGAGCTTCTGTGTGTTTCTTTCTCGCTGAGTGTGAAAGAGAGAGAGAGAACCATATTGGTGGTAGAGATAAAGATGGAGAGACAGGGGAGAGGAAAAAGGAACAAACCATATGTAGATAAAAGATAAGGACTGAGAAACAGAAAAAGGTAGAAAGAGAAAGAGCAAAATAGAGTTGAGATCTAAAAACAGAAAATTGGGGAGGAATAAAACGAACAGACCATAGTAAAGAAGGAGAAAAATGAAAGAAATAAAGAACGAGAAATAAAGGTGATGGGGTGAAACAGACCAAAATGGAAGATTGGGATAAAGAAATAGTAATGACCTTCGAAGGAGAGAGATATGGGGAGGGGGGAGAAGGGAAGAAGGAGAGAGAGAGAGACAAGCAGAGATAACTGTAAGGTAATATAGGAAAAGCAAAATAACTTTGACAAGTGATAACTAAACAAACAAAAAATAGAATAAAGAAAGAATACAACCCTCTTCATTCCCTCCCATCTCTATTTACATCACAAAAGAATAAAGAAAAAGGAGAAAAAGACTAGAAAAAAATCGAATTGAAATTACTAGTGCGCCCTCAGTCATACGTAATATATATATATATAGTTCTCGAAGTGAATTATCTGTGCCTGCAATCTTAGTAAATAAATTTTTGATTTCTTTTGTATATTAATACAAGGATAATAATGTAAATCGTTAGCAGTTAATATAATAGAAAGTAAATATGCAGAGAGAGAAGGGAGATAGATAATTAGAACTGAGAGATGGATTGTCGATGGTGGAAGTAGATGATTTTGTAAAAGGAAAATGCAATAGTTTCTTTTGTGTTTGCATAAAACAGAAAGATAGGAGAAGGGAGAAAAGAGAAAGATAAACCCAAAGAATTCATATTTATTTTTGTTTTGTTTTGTTTTGTTTTAGACAGAAAAAAGAGCGAGATAACTATATAAAAAAATACTATAGAATTACAAACGTAGAGAGAAAAAATGAAAAAGACCACGCAATACCATAGGAGAAGAGGGAGAGAGAGAGAGAAACTAAAGAGAGAGATAACTGGGTAAGAGAATACCATTGAAGTAAAAACGTAAAAAGAGAGAGAAGACAAACAAAAATAGCTAAAGAGAAGTGATAATTAAAAAAACAAATATTAGAATAAGGAACAAGCACAACTCCTCTCCATTCCTACCCCATTCCCTTACGACACAAAAAAGAAAAGAAAAGAGGGAAAAGGATTAGACAAAACAAAATGACACGACACGAGAATTGACCTCCGTATTCTGCTATAAGTCCTCAGTGATATGCTATATATAATTAAGGCGCAGATTTTATGATATGAAATACAACGTATAAATTATGATATGTAATCTAGAAGCCAAAATGTTAGAGAAATTGTAAGTCCTATCACACTAGCACCTTTCCGTCTATTTTTGCCTCTGTCTGAATCTGAAGCTTTCCCCAAGTATCGTTTATTCAGAAACGCAAAAATCGACGGAAAAAGCTATAGCGTGATAGGGCCTTAAGCCATGTACATTATTCCTCTATAGATAGAGAAAAAGGAGAAAGAACTGAAAGAGCAGAGGTGGAAGCACATAGTAAATATTTGGTAGTAATAATTGTGATAAAGATGCTACTAATGATCTTGAAAAAGTAGTAGTTTTGTGTTTCTATAAAAGAGAAAGGGAGGAAAAAGAAACACGAAGGTAAACCGGGAGAAACAGAGTTTAAGATAAACCTATAAAATCAATTGGCAAAAGAAACAAAGCAAAAATGAGATAAAGACAGAGAAATAAACGACTAAAATAAAGAGGAAGGGAGAGACTAAAGTGAAAGAATTAAAGACAAATCAAAAGGGAGATTGAGATAAAGACAAATGATGACCTATGAAGGAGAGGTGAATGGGGGTAGGAAAGGAGAGAGAGACAGACAGACGGAACGAGAGGCAGAGAAATAGAAAAACAAAATATTGACAGAAAAGAAAATAGAAGTAGTGAAATTAAAGTTTATGTTGCCCTGGGAAACATCAGTGTATTTTCGAAATAAAAAGACAAAGAATTCTATGAAGACAGAAAGAAGAGAGATAGCTAGAACAGGGAGATGGAGTGTAGAAGATGAGAGTAGATAGCAATGAATAGTAGTAGTAATAATAAGGATTCTGTTAATGATCTTGGAAGAAAAAAATAGGAGGAAGAGGGAGGGAGGAGATAAATCCACAGAATTCATTGGCAAGCGAAAAATAAGTTCATAAATGGCGCTTCTGTGTGTTTCTTTCTCGCTGAGTGTGAAAGAGAGAGAGAACCAAAATGGTGGTAGAGAAAAACAGACTAAAATAGGAGAAACAAGGGAGAGGAGAAAGGAACAAACCATATGTAGATAAAAGATAAGGACAGAGAAACAGGAAAAAGGAGAAAAAAAGAGCAAAATAGAGTTGAGAGCTAAAAACAGAGAAATGGGAGATGAATAAAACGAACAGACCATAGTAAAGAAGGAGAAAAAATGAAAGAAATAAAGACAGAGAAGTAAAGGTGATGGGGAGAAAAGGCCAAAATGGAAGATTGAGATAAAGAAATAGTAATGACCTGCGAAGGAGAGAGATAAGGGGAGAAGGGAAGGAGGAGGAGAGAAAGAGACAAGCAGAGGTAACTGTAAGATGATATAGGAAAAGTAAGATAACTTTGATAAGTGATAACTAAACAAATAAAAAATAGAATAAAGAAAGAACACAACCCTCTCCATTCCCTCCCATCTCTATGTACAACACAAAAGAATAAAGAAAAGGACTAGGAAAAAAAACGAATTGAGTTTACTAGTGCGTCATCAGTCATACGCAATATATATAAAAAGTTCTCAAAATCATTAATTGCGCATTCAGCCTTCTTAGATAATTTTTTACATATTTTATGTGTACACATAATACACATACAAGAATAGAAATGTAAATTGTTAGCAGTTAATATAATAGAATATATATATGCAGAGAGAGAAGGAAGGTAGTTAACTAGAACTGAGAGATGGATTGTCGGTGATGGAAGTAGATGATCTTGTAAAAGAAAAATGCAGTAGTTTCTTTTGTGTATGCATAAAACAGAAAGGAAGGGAGAAAAGAGGAAAATAAATCCAAAGAATTCATGGACAACCGATTAATAAGGTTTTAAATGTAGCTTCTGTATATTTCTTCGGGTATGACTGTGAAGGAGAGATACAATTAATAAGAGAACAGGGAAATTGGAGAAAGAAGCAAAGCATAATGATATATGAAATAAAGACAGAGAAAAGAAAACGACTAAAAGAAAGAAGAGAGAGAGACTGCAGTGAAAGACTTAAAAACAGATCAAAATGGAGATTAAGATAAGGACAGATGATAATGACCCATGAAGGAGAGAGATGGATGGGGGTAGGGAAGGAGAAGGAGGCAGACGGACGGAACGGGAGGTAAAGAAAACAGAACAAAAAAAGAGGGACAAAGAAAATAGAGAAAAAAGAGAGGGAGAGGTGTAAGAAAATGCCATAGATAGGGAATTAAGCGTAAATATAGAAGTAGTGATGATGATAAAGATGAAAATGCTACTAATAATGGCGAATTGAGAGTTGCCTTTTTTTAAGTCATCAGTCATGTGGAATAGACTAACAACCCGTAGTAATCTCAACAGTCATGTATTTTCTAAATAAAAAGACAAAGAATTCATGTGTTGTAGTTATTATTAGAGAAAGAATGAAAGATAGCTAGAAGAACAGAGAGCGAGAGAGTGTCGAAGATAATATAGTAGTAGTAGTAATAATGATTATTCTATTAATGATGTAAGAAAACAAAACAGTAGTTACTTTTCCCTGCTGAAAAGAGATAGGAAGAGGAAGGGAGGAGACAGAGAGATAAAGATAAACCGACAAAATTTATTGGCAAACGAAGAATAAGTTCATAAATATAGTTTCTGTGTATCTTTGTGTCCGAGTGTGAAGGAGAGAGAGAGAGAACCAACATGATAAAGACGGAGAAAAGGGGGAATGGAGAGAGAAACAAGCAAATGGAGATATAAGATAACGATAGAGAATCAGGAAAAGGAAAAAGAGAACAGAGTAAAATGGAAATACAAATTAAGACAGAGATGGGGAGAGAGAAGAGAGAAGCAAAACAAAAAATAGATAAACTTCAGAGAAAAGGGGGTAAGAGGAACAGACTAAAATAAAGGAAAGAGAGAGACTAAGATTAAAGAAATAAAGACAGAGAAGTGAGGATAATAGGGAGAAAGAAACATCAAAATGGAGATTGATATAAAAACATGATAACGAGAGACAAAGAAGAGAGATTAGGGTAGAGAAGGAGGGAGGTAGAGAGAGAGAGAAACAGAGAAAAGAGAGAGCGAGATAACTATTTTTAAAAAATACCATAGAATTACAAACGTAGAGAACAAAAGAAGAGAAAAAGACCACGTAAACAACACCGACCACTAATAATATAATAATCATAATAATAGTAAATAAATGAATAAATAATAAAGAAAAGAGAAAAGACAAGACAAGAGTTGATAATACAAAAAAGATGAGAAATGGGAGAGGAGTAAAAGAAACAGATCGAAATAATGAGAGAGAGAGAGAGAGAGATAAAGAACTAACAGAGAAAGAGAAGAGAGGGCGACAGAGAAAGTAGAGAAAGAGAGAGGGGGAGACAGAGAAAAGAGAAAGATAGAAAATAGAGAGAGAGAGAGAGACGACTGTGAGAGAATACCGTAGAAGAGGGAGAGAGAAACTAAAGAGAGAGATAACTGGGTAAGAGAATACCATGAAAGTAAAAATGTAAAAAAGAGAGAGAAGACAAACACGTAAATATTTAAAGAAAATGATAATTAAACAAACAAAAATTAGAATAAGGAATAAGTACAACTTCTCTCCATTCCCACCCCATTCCCTTACGACGCAAAAAAGAAAAAAGAAAGAAAGAAAGAAAAGGACTAGACAAAACAACAACAAAATGACACGACACGAGAATTGACCTCCGTATTCTGCTATAAGTCCTCAGTGATGTGCTATATATATCTGAAGCGTAGTTATGATGGTAACTATAAATATAATAATTAATTTTTGTTATTTAATCTCTAAGCCAAAATTATAGAGAAATTGTAAATCCTATCACACTAGCACCTTTCCGTCTATTTTTTCCTCTGTCTGAATCTGAGGCTTTCCCCAAATATCGTTCATGCAGAAACGCAACAATTGAAAATAATTATAGTGTGATAGGGCCTTAAGCCATGTACATTATTCCTCTATAGATAGAAAGGAGAAAGATACTTGAAAGAGCAGAGGTGGAAGCACATAGTAAATATTTGGTAGTAATAATTGTGATAAAGATGCTACTAATGATCTTGAAAAAGTAGTAGTTTTTTGTGTTTCTATAAAAGAGAAAGGGAGGAAAAAGAAAGACGAAGGTAAACCGGGAGAAAGAGAGTTTAAGATAAACCTATAGAATCAATTGGCAAGCGAAAAATAGGTCAATAAATGTAGCTTCTGTATGTTTCTTTGAGTCTGAGTGTGAAGGAGAGAGAAACAAAATGATAAACACGAAGAAATAGGACAGAGGAGAGAGGAACAAGACAAATTGAGAATATTTGAGAAAATTTGAGATAGAAGAAAAGGGGAAAAAAGGAACATAGCAACACGGCGATTCAAATAGAAACGGAATAAGGAAAAGGGAGAAAGAAACAAAGCAAAATAAAGAGATATAGAGAAATGGGGGATTAGTTAATGGAACACTAGGGAGAGAGAGAAAGAGACAAAAATGAAAGCATTAAAGCCAGACAAGTGATAATTGGGAGAAAGAAACACCAAAATGGAGATTGAGATAAAAGACAGATGGTAAAAAAAAATGCGATTGAAAAATAAGCTCATAAATGTACCTTTTGTGTTTCTTTGGGTCTGAGTGTGAATGAGAGAGGGATAGAACCAGAATAGTAAAGACGGGAAAATAGGGGAGAAGAGAAAGGAACAGACCAAAATAGAGCTATAAACACGGACAGAGAAAAGGAGGAGAGAAGGAAACAAGCTAAACGGAGGTAAAGATAGAAAAACAGCAAAGGGGAGAAAGAAATAATGACACACAGTTATTAGAGGATAGAAAGAAACAAAGCAAAATAGAGATGAGAGATGAAGACAGAGAAATGGGGGGAGGATTCAAAGGAACAGACCAAAATAAAGGAGAAAAAAGAGACTAAAATGAATGAAATAAAAACAGAAATAAGGATGATTGGGAGAAAGAAACATACCAAAATGGAGATTGAGAAAGGGGGGATGAGAAGGAAAGGGGGAGAAAGAGAGAAAATCTAGACCAGGTGTCGGCAACATTTTGAACATATTGTGCCAGTTTATGATTAATGCCTTCTTATCAATAATATTGCGTGCCAGTATTTTTTCACCACTATACCCAAGTGTATTTTCCTGCACATGCATAACATAAATGTAAAAATTTTGTAGCATTTAGTATTCTTTGTATAAAAAAAGTATATATCGTTTATAATTTTAGATTTATACCCATCTTATTAATATTAATATTAATGAACATTATAACCTCTCCGATCGGGATTCGATCCCTCGCCGCCAATGCACGTGAATGCAAGACGGCCGCTCTACCACTCGTACAACGACCCACTCAAAAGGAGTGAGCAACTAGGCGCTTACTAGCATCCATAGACATTACCTACCTACTCATACATGAGTAAGGATAGCGAAGTTTCACACTCACTCCCCGTGGGCACTCGGTATTTATGGACAGAGCAGGACAAATCACAAATCAGATAACCTGAGGTGCATTCTATGAAAGATGGAATAATGCAATACTCGATTCTTGCCGCGTGAAAGGTGTCTCGTTTCCCGTAACCGCTGGAATGAGCATCCTATATCTTAAAGATTTAAACGTGTAATTTTACTTACCCGAAGATAACAAAATAGTGAAAAAATTACTAGCAACGTTAATTTCGTTACAAAAGCTTTAGATATGATTTCTCTTTTCGTTTCTCTTTTGATGTCTGATTCGATGGAATCAGATATCTAAAATCAGTCGAGCTTAGATCTAATACTGAATATTCAATATAGTAATATCAAATAAATCATTGAACAGCCTGTAGCTCCGTAGGAGGCAACACCGCAATTTATAGGAAAAGAAATACCATCTCTAAACCGAAGCCGGTTTACGCCAGTTCGAACACGGCAGAGCGGCTTAAAAATTGAATTTTGAAAGAGCAGAAAAACAGCTGATCGCACGTATCACGTAGAGATCACTTCTTTCTGTGCATTGATATTTCCAAACACGAGTTGCAATCCATAGCATCTCATTTTTTAAAATTTGTATTTAGTTATAGAGATTATATGTTAACGTTTGTGTCGAATAATGTTGGGATATTTATATTTTGTAAAGGAAAATTGTGTTTTCAAGATTATCATCATTAACACTGATTATTATTGGTAATCATATTAATATAAACATTATATATATATATATATATATATATATATATATATATATATATATATATATATATATATATATGTATGTATGTATATATATATATATACATATATAACATATATATACATATATATATGCAATATATATATATATATATATATATATATATATATATATATATATATATGCATATACATATACATATATACACAAATATATATATACATATATACACAAATATATATGCAAAAATATATGTATATATATATGTATATATGCATATGTATGTATGTATATGCTTATATTATTTATACAAACACCCATATTTAACAGATGTCTATTTACCTATCAATTTATCTATGAGCATAAATATATATACACATGGTTGTATATTACATAAAATGGTACATACATATAGATAGATGTCTATTCAGATAAATACATAGCTGTTTAGGTACATCAGCTGTTAATAGGCTAACGGCTAGGAGACAGAAGGACAACTGACATAAAAGTTCCTTGAAAAAGGTGAACTGCGACCAACTTGTTCCTGGAGATGATTCATTGTATACACATTACCATATCAAAGTTCAAATTATTGTTGCGAATTTTTTACGAGAAACAGGCGTCATGTTAAATACTCGGTGCATCACGAGCCGTAGGAAGGGGGAAACGAGCGCTCATATAACCCGTAAACACAATGAGCAGATATTTCAGGATTTGCTTTTATCCAGTGAAACAAAAACACGATATATAGTTTCATCTGCGTGTATATGATGACGTCACACGTTTTACCATATTCCTGCAGTTAGAGTTCTTTGTGGCCACGGAGGAAGAGAGAGAGAGAAAAAAATTACAGACTTCCATGCTTTTTCCTCATATTTCTGCCTGCATTCTTCTTATAGTCATCATAGTTATCTTTATCAGTATAACCAATGTTGCGTATATTATGGCCATTATGCTTAATTAGATTATTTTCGTAAACAGTAATCTTATAATCATATTTATTCATCTTTGCATATATCTACCTACCTATCTACCGATTCATCACTCTAATTCCTAAATGATATATTACTTTCAATGTCAATCATTATTTATCTGTTAGATCAAGTCTCACTACTTTTGTCTTTTTATTTACTACCCTTTTTTATCATATTACATTGCAGCTGGATTTTATATGGATATCAGCCAACAACTAAGTAAAGTTGTTCTTATAACAATAATGGGCTCGTTATCCATAGAATCACCGGGGGTAAGAATATAAGAAAATAGTAATGATTCAAAAGTTAATTGTGATAATGATAACAACAAATATAATAACAGATAATGATGATCAGAATGACAATAATAATAATGGTAATGGTAATAATAACACTTATGATAACTGATAACAACGATAAGAACAAAACCGCAAATATAACAATAGTATTATTACTACTAAGAATTAAAAATAGTAATAATATTAATAACAATAACAATAACTAGATGATGCGATAGAAATATTCACACTTGAAAAAGATATATTAACATCACCTGTTTCTCAAGTATACTGGTGACGTGTTTCCCTACCTCGCAATACCAATGAATCCTTAATAAAAAATAAATAAATAAATAAATAAATAAATAAATAAATAAAAATAAATAAAAAAAAATCATGGATTCGGATCATATTCCGGATCACTACAAAACTTTAATGGCATATAAGTTAGGT
>NC_091582.1:23446275-23463775 GCF_042767895.1 Penaeus vannamei | reverse complement strand
CTGCTCATTTATTCACTATCCCCTTTGCTTATCTATTTCACGCTCTATAACGCTCCTTTCTTATTTCCCTGCTAAATTAGTCTTTCCTGCTTGCTCACTCCTCATCTTCCTTTCTTACTTATTTCTCCGGTTACATATACTCTCCTCCCGGTAAGCAGTGTATTCTGAACCAGCTGTCGAAGCCGGCATGAAATTCCCGGTGAGCATTTTCAACTCGTCTGAAATACGAGCTTCTTGAACCGAGTTGCCAAGCACCCAAGCAACACTGTATAAGAACGGCTGCTTTCAGGTGCTTGCAGAGTCTGAAGCTGAAGTCTGATCAACGACATCGTCAATTCCTCTGCAGTATGGTAATGTGCATTGTTTGATTATGTATTATTGCTTATTATTCATTTATTTTTTCATCCTTGTATGATGTATGTTGACTGAACTGTTATTATTGTAAATTTGTTGTTTTTAGTACATTTCTTTTTGGCATTGTGAGAGATGATTCTTGCTGTTCTAAAGAAATATGAAGTGTTTCTTATAATGGAAGATTTCTTTTAAAAGAGAAAACATATAATTTCAATTATTCTTAAAGTATCTGGAACAGAATGGCGCTAAGCACAATTAGGGAAAGAAACAATATATATATATATATATATATATATATATATATATATATATATATATTAGAATGGAAAAAATATATACACCTTAAATTTAGAATTCCTTGTCTTTTTCGGAGTCCTAGTATTTTCTCTTCCTTTCTGTTGTGTATTTTAGTTTTTTTATGATATCAGACTGATTCACATTTTACCCTCATGACCTGTACATGCATTTTAAAACATATAAATCTATTTGGAGTATGAAATATGTAGTCATCAGCCAAGCACCTATGTTGTTCTGAGAATTTTAGATTGACACCGTGTTGTCCTTCCATATAATGTTTTCTTTATAATAGTAAGCTTTCAAGATAAACAATTTTTCTACTTTATCTAAAAATGCTATGATTGACCGTGTTCCTAAGAAAAGTTTATCTGCATTTTACTTCAGTTCTTGACATCCTGTGAACTTACCAACAATACCTTTACTAAGCAGGTATTTTATATATCTTTTCATATATTTAGTCATAGCTTATCTACTCCATCTTTTTGGAAACCCTCCATCTGCCCACATTATTCTCACGCCTCTTGTTTTAATCAAAATGTAAATCTTTTCCCCCCAATAGACTATCCGCCACGCCTTCACTCTCCTGCTGGTCGCGGTCCTCGTGTTCGGAACGCTGGCTCTCCCTGAATCCGACCCACACTTCGGTCGGCGCTTCGGTCGGCGATACGGACGCGGCTTCGGGGGATTCGGTCGGCCTCTGTTCGGTTACGGACACGGTCTCGGCTATGGATTAGGACACGGGCACGGATACGGAGGCTATGGAGGATACGGCGGGTATGGCGGATACGGCGGGTACGGAGGTTATGGGCGTCCGTACTTACACTACGGATAAGCAGGATCGGAATAACGGACCGGAAGGGATGCGCTTCTACGAGAACGATCGGAAAGGATTCGAATTCTACAAATGTTTATAATGTTCTCAGATGCTTATTGTTTAAGAGACGGTGAGGCCAAGTTAGATGTGAGCAAATGGGTTTTGATTCTGTTGTATGAGCAAGACACTTATCAACTAAAGGTATTAATTACGTTTATGGTTTTCAAGAATTCATAAAACGGGGTCTAGAATTGCAAACGTAACACGGCAAAATCCGCCAGTTTTGTCACTTATGATTATCTCGGTGTCAAGGTATTCTTCCTCGGTATAAGGAATTTTTATGTTTTTTTTTCAATACATTTCTTGAATAAAGTGATGATTTCAATAATGTTCTCACCTTTGCCTCTGTTGGCTGTAAATAATTTATGATAGTAGTCTCAAAAATGATAATGATCCACGGTGATGATGATAAGAAGGATAAGGATAATTTTAGGTAGGATAATAGTAATCGTAATAAAAGTAATGAAACTTGTAATGATAATAAAAGTAGTGAAATTAGTAATAATAATAATGATAGTAATGAAACTATTAATAATCATAAAAATAGTAATATTAATAATGATAGTAATGAAACAATAATAATCATAAAAATAGTAATAATAATAATGATGGTAATAATAATAATAATAATAATAACAATAATAATAATAACAATAATAATAATAATAATGAAACTAGTAATAATCATAATAACAATAATAATAATAATAATGAAACTAGTAATAATCATAATAATAGCAATAATAGTAGTAGTATTACTAATAATAATAACAATAATAATAATAATATAAAATAATGATAATAATAATATAAAATAATAATAATAATAATATAAAATAATAATAATAATAATAATAATAATAATAATAATAATAATAATAATAATAATAATAATAATAATAATAATAATAATAATAATAATAATAATAATAATAATAATAATAATAATAATAATAATAATAATAATAATAATAATAATAATAATAATAATAATAATAATAATAATAATAATAATAACAACAACAATTATGATAATAGTGAACATTATTATAGTATCATAATGATAATAGAAATAATATTGATAATAGTATCAATGTTGATGATAGTGAGAATATTGATATCAATATTAATGATAATGGTAATCATTATATTCATTATCAAAATAACAGTAGTAATGATAAGGATGATAATGATAATGGTAATGATATGATTATACTTATAATTAAAATCATAATAATCATAATAATAATTAACAACAATTATAAAAGTAATATAATAATAATAATAATAATAATAATAATTATTATTATTATTATTATTATTATTATTATTATTATTATTATTATTATTATCATGATCATAATTAAAATAATATCAGTATAAAAAACAATAATAATAATGGTAGTGACGTGATAATGTTCACAATAATCCTATTCATCACAAAAACAACACTGAGATTAATGATAAAGGCCTGGCCACACCCACAGGCATGATCAGCCAATAAGGCTTTGTCAGAGGCAAGAAAACGAGGACACTACATGTTTACCTTGTAGTTTGTCCGCCTGCGACGTCATCTCAATTCATGGCCACTTGTGTACAGACTTTAAATAATGAATAATTAAGCATTGTAACAAGTCATTTTACCTAATTTGCCTGAGTATACAAATATTCAGGATTACACCTGGATATGAACATTATTATAGAGATACATTAGGTCATCAAAGCTGAAATAAATGCCAAAAGCATATTCTGTTGAAAAAGAAAACAGGACCATATTCACAGATTTTGGTAAATATCAAAAACTTGCTGCTTATTCATTGTATCTGCTTCTTTCTGCTCATAATACAAATGTATTGTATAAACCGTTAAATAGTATTTTTGACATCTGATAATATAATCACCATTGCTATGTTCCTATAACTTGGGTTTTAGGGTTGAATACCTAGTACAAAAATTTATTACTGCTGTCACTATTTGCATTTTCATTTTCAGTGCATTTGTTATTATAATTATAAATAATATTTCCTTTTATTTTTCCTGTCATACTGAAAAACTATTCTTATCATCATTATACCTTACTTTTTTATCAAATATATTTATGACATCAGCATAGGTTACAAAAGAGCTTTTACGTTCCACAAATGGTATATTTTGACTGTAGCAACATCCCAGGACAGGAATGGAGCACTATTTGGCAACAGAAGTACAGCACAAATGAGTAAAATATATCAAAGGATTACAAAAGGGCATCTTCATAAGTAGGAAATTATCTAATTTTTTAATGGTGGGTCTGCCTGCCCACAATACAAGGTATTAAATAATATGTTTTCTTTGACAACACTAATAAATATACACGTATTGTGAAACTTTGTCTTTCATTACCACCATGACCACCTTTGCAGACTTTTCTGTGGCTAAATTTGAGACACTTGTAGCCATGTGGAATCTTATAATAATATACTGTATACTTTCTAGCTTTAATGATTTGAACACACTTGAAGCCTGTTGTTTCACTACATGGAACATTTTTGAATGAGTAACAATAACAAAAAAACATTTAAAGAGAAAATTTACAAGATATGGTATCAAGTAGACATTTTCTGCTCTTAAAGAGGAGAGACTTTAGAATTATATGAATGTTCCATGAAGTCCCTCTTTTATAAAAGATGACAAGTAAGATATGAGTGTTTGTCGAACATGATTATGGGTTAATATGAGGAAGAGATGGTGCAAAACTTTCTTTTCCCGGTGATCTGAGCTTGACTAGACGCACTCCTGCAAATAACTTAGCTCTTACATTCTTTTATAAATGATAACATTGGCAGTATTTTGATGACATAGATTACAAAGAAAAATACATGAACACAGAACAGCCAATTGATTAAACAAAACAAAAAAACAAAAATATTTTCCAATCAAAATTATAAAGCCTATTTGAAAGCATGGAATGCACCAGCACTGGTGTAAGCTCACGACAATGACTGGCAGACAAGAATATATCAGGTGAATATTTCCAAGCTTTCTATGAGTATTTACTAAACATTTTATACTGTACCATTTCACACAGATCCTTTCCAGACACACCTTTAAACTAAATACTTCTTGCCCTATAGAAATAGTCACTCTTGTGGTCTTATTTACCTGCACAAGCATCAAAACTGATGACTTCTGTACATTATTGCCTTGTCTGTGCTACAACATCAATAAATAAACACACTCAGTAATACTGCTGAGGTTCAGTGTCTATTAGTTCCTCCAAGTAGGTGCCAGCTTTACTCAATTGCAAAAAAAACAGCTTTGTACAAGAAATTGTCATGATTTTAAATACAAAACAGACAAAATAATTTTTTAGAATAGAAGCATGGCCTGAGTTTCTAACAATAAATACAGTACTGCTTCACAGCATTTTCAAAATAGGAGGACAGCAAGCTACTTGTTACATCAAAATTTGGATAACCCAATATCATAAACTGTCAGAAATAATATTTCATCATGATTTCTCTACTTTTAATCTACTCTCTTTCCTAATGGCTATCTTAAATAAGTTACCATACCTGCTCTTGGATAATATATGTAACATTGTCTGTCTTTGAAAATTAATTCTCTTCAGGTAAAATAAATAATGAATGAAACTGGCACACCAAACAGGCTTACCAATTCACCAAATCAATGACACATACACTTAAAATGTTTATATATATATATATATTATACATTTTTTCCCCGCTATCACTGATTGCATAAGTAATAAATATAACATTTTCATCTTTAAACAAAACAATAATAATAACTTCATATATTCTCCATCAGCATCAGAATTCACCAGAAAATTAATAAATACTCGAAGATGTAACCATAGGTCTCTGTACACTGAGGTTATCTGCGACACTTTAATCAAGTGCTTCTTCGACTTCCTTCACATTGATGCCCTCCTCATGGTAGGCAGCGTCATGCTTGGCCAAAATTCGGAGGAGAGGACGCAGCTTCAGCCACCATTCATTTAAGGGAATGCGACGGTCCCAGTCTGTCTGGCGTTTGAGCTCTGCCACGGGCTGGAATCTGCAAAAGTAGCCAGTAAGATAGCAGTCACATAATGGTTATACCCAGTTAGAGTTTTAGTAAAGTAACAATTGCTTATCTGACCAGTATTCATCAACTGGAGGCATGCTACTGCCTATATGACAGGATCATGGTTATAAAAAACAACAGTCAAATACATGACCATAAATTTTAAGAAATAGCTGTGCTAAGAAAATGATCACATATCCATAAAATTTATACATCATAAATGGATCTTAAATACATAATATAAAACAACACATATGAATAATAAAAAATAAACAGATTCTGCTTCAACAAAAAATACAATTCATAACCATTCTATGTCTGCATCACACCCAATTTAATATGTGTTTGTTTACTGAACTTACTGATATACTCTCTTCTGCAGACCAAGTAATACTGCTGTCGAAGCCTCATCACAGAAAACAGATCCATCTTGGCGACGATACTTAAGCATCTCCTCAGTCATCCAGTTGACAGCCTTGGCAGCCATCTTGGTGCCCATATTACGATCAAACACAGATGGAGAGCCACCCTGTTGCATGTGACCTAAGAGGAAACAATGTTACAGTAAAATAGAGGACTTAGTTGTAAGCTGCATTTTTCCTGGTGTGAGTTTTAAAATCTGTCAAGGATGGTCTTGAATTTTTTTATATATCATTAAGGAATGTATTTTGCTTCTGATTACGGAGAGGATGAAACATACTTACCCAACACATTTTTCCTACAGCTGAAGATACCCTTTCCTTCCTCAGAATACAAACGGAAAATAAAGTCTGTGGTATAATTTTCATTGGCATTTTCATTGCGGAGAACCAGGCCACGCTGGACTCCTTCAGCCATTTTGGCTGCCATGTGATAAACGTCCAGTTGCAATTCCTGTTATGAATACAACAAATCAAAAAAACAATTCCATAGACATAAAATATTACATTTCTCAAAATTCTGTATTTATCAAAACCTGTATTTTGATCAATCACTAAGCTAATTTATACATACCTGAATGCCAAATGATTCTTCATAGATGTAAGCAGCATCAGCTCCACCAGCTAAGCCTGCAAGTGTTGCCAAATAGCCACAATATCCACCCATGGTCTCAACAACAAACACACGACGTTTGGTACCTTGAGCCGATTGCCTGATACGGTCACAGATCTAAAGAGTGAAAAAGTTGTTAAGGTTTACCAAAATAGAAATAATATTTGAATATCAATCTCAAGCCTACATGAATACCTATAAACTAATGTGTTATCTGTATGTATATATACACATCTATTTATACCTATCCCTTATGCCATCTACATCTACAAGTATGCGTATGCACGCACGCATCCCCCCCTCACACACACACATATATTAATTCCATATTTTTAGCTGTATCGTCTTTCACCATTTCCTGGTTAAGAAAAAATCCCTTCCTCATCTAAACTCATCTCTCCTAATACACAAATTCTGCCACATGGTTCTTAGAGATAAAGAAAGAAAAAACTTGCCTCGACAATTTCATTGAGGGAGGTATCACATCCCAAGCTGAAGTCGCTGCCAGGAACATTGTTGCTGATGGTGGCAGGGATGACAACCATTGGGATGCAGAACTCGGGGTACTTTCCACGGGCCTCATACAGCTGGAGCAGAGCATGGTAGGCCTCGAAGCCACCCACAATCAGGATAGAGTGTATCTTATACTCCCTAAAGCGGGCAGCAATCTAGAGAGGGGAGATGGGGGGAGGGAAAATAAAATTCAAATTATATTTACCTCTTAAAAGATTACTGAAAACCTGCCAACAAAAAAAAAAATATATATATATATATAGGTCACAAAAATGTAATTTATATAGATTCCTTCTAGACTGGTTATACAAAATTCTGTAAAGGGAAAATGCTTACCTATTAAAGATAATGTAATATAAAAAAAATAAACACATGAAAAATACAAAAGGCACAAGAAATAGATATAAAACATCAAGAGCTAAAATCACATATAATAATATAACAAAGAAAAGAAATATACACACCTGGTCAAGGTACTTGTCAGGCAATGTGCGCTTAGTACCCAAGAAAGCACCTCCCTGGCCAACCCAGCCAGTCACTTCTGACCAGGTCATTTCCTGGATCTGTTGGGTATAGAGACACAAATGAGAAATCCTCACTCAGCTTAGATTTTTCAGCTTAAATCTATCCCTGTCAACGCATTGGATAACATAATCACAAAAGAAACATCTTGCAAAAAATAAAATCACCATGACTAAAGATAGTCCAAAAAAGCAAAGAACAATCATAAAAAAATAAATCTATCAACAACAGATAAAAATAAATAAATAAATAGATAAAAACAGAATGACCATTCAGTGCCGGCCGTAAAAGACAAGATACTCACATTACCCTCAACCAAGCCATCAACACCATCATGAATACCATAGACGGTGTCTCCACGGTAGATGCTGTTACGTACGAAGGACCTCACGGCTGCGTTCATGCCACAGGCTGGGGCACCAATGTGCATGACACCCAAGTTGAAGCCTCCCTGTATGGCAATGAGTCCATTAGATATGAGGCTTCGGAGTTCTGGTTAAAGTTATAATCTCAGTATGTAATAGTTATGATTATATATATTTTTTGTCATGATCACTATCATTTTGAATTTCTTTTTTTTTCTAATTCATTACCATGATATCTAATTCACTAATCAAGTGTGTGTGTGTGTGTGTGTGTGTGTGTGTGTGTGTGTGTGTGTGTGTGTGTGTGTGTGTGTGTGTGTGTGTGTGTGTGTGTGTGTGTGTATGTGTGTATGTGTGTATGTGTGTGTTTGTGTGTGCATATGTGCATGTGTGTGTGTGTGTGTTTGTTTGTGTGTGTGCGTATGTGTGTGTGTATGTGTGCGTATGTTTGTATGTGTGCGTGTGTGTGCGTGTGTGTGTGTGTGCATATGCGTGTGTGTGTGCATATGCGTGTGTGTGTGCGTATGTGTGTGTGTGTGTGTGTGCATGTGTGTGTTTGCGTGTGTGTGTGTGTGTGTGTGTGTGTGTGTGTGTGTGTGTGTGTGTGTGTGTGTGTGTGTGTGTGTGTGTGTGTGTGTGTGTGTGTGTGTGTGTGTGTGTGTGTGTGTGTGTGCATGCATGCATGTGTGTGTGCATGCATGCATGTGTGCGTGCATGTGTGTGTGTGTGTGTGTGTGTGTGTGTGTGTGTGTGTGTGTGTGTGTGTGTGTGTGTGTGTGTGTGTGTGTGTGTGTGTGTGTGTGTGTGTGTGTGTGTCTACATGTGGGTGTGTGAGTATGTATGTGGGTGTGTGGGTTATAAGTGTAAGTCTATAATTGTGCATGTGTGCAACTATTCATGTGTATGTATGCATGTACATATGTAGGAATGTATATATGTATGTATGTATGTATGTATGTATGTATGTATGTATGTATGTATGTATGTATGTATGTATGTATGTATGTATGTATGTATGTATGTATGTATGTATGTAGTTAGGTAGGCATAGGTAACCATGGTAATAAGAAAATATTCCAATACAAAACTGCATTTGAATATAATTATGCTATCAATATCTTGCCTAAGTTTATGTTAGTAATGACTTATTTCTAAATTTTTGAAAATTAACACTAACCTAATACTACCATATATATACAAAACACTTCAGTGTATATACACATGTTCATAGAGAAGAGCTACTCACTTTATACTATGCTACTATAGCACAGATCACATAATCAGCCATAATTATAGCTTTGAGGTAATTAATACTTTTATTACATGCATGACCATATACCAATTAATAACAAGACTAATCAGATAGAGAGGGAGAGAGAGAAAAGTGTTCTGTACAAAAACGTAAGCATAGATTACAAAATTAAAACTAAATATAGAAACAAAATAGGAAAAAAAAAAATCAGTCAATTAATACTCTTTTAAATAGGATATGATCACACAGAATTTACTGCAACTGCTGAAAGGAAATCAGATTTCAATAGAATCAACAGACAGATTTCTATATCTGCTCATAGCATCGTAGCATAGCCCATAAATACAAGAAACTCAGATACCTGAACCTATATACCATAAATTGCTTCTAAAGGAACAAAAAAAAAAATAAATAAAATAAATATATATAAAAGAAAGGTTCAAAAACAAAAGTGCAAATTACAGATACTAAAATTATAATAATAGTGATAACTTGAATACAGTACATAATCATACTCATTTTTTTTCCGAGACAAGGATGCACTATATATAGTTTTTTTCTAATGGCACGCTGACAAATTGAAGATGATGACCATTTCACAACTGACAGGTAAGTGATCATAATCATTTGATAACTGATGAATTGGTGATGATAATTAGTTGACAGCTAACAAGCTGATGACATTCATTTGTTCACTAATGGGTTAGTAATGATTGTTCTTTGATAATCAGAAAATGAAAATTATACTTCTGAAACAAAATTACGTTATTCAGATTTGCTGCATTCAACAGCATGACTGAAAGCACCTCTATCTTGAGAGAAAAAATCAGAGTGCAGTAGGCTACAACAGAAAAATAAAAATTCCCCCCCCCCAAAAAAAAGGAGAAAAGAAAAACATTCAACAGCTAAAAAGCAAATGGGCTCTTCAATCCTCTATTCATTCAATCCTTACTGAATACTTGGGTATATAAGCAACATTAACAAAGATAGATGCTCCAAACATGGACATAATGATGAGTCTCCTGGAGAAAATTCTTTCATCAAGAGAAAATCAGTCTTGCATTTTACTAGCGCGGAAGCTGACTAGGAATCTGCGAAATTCCTGAAAGCTCTTGGGATCTATCTTATTCCCTCTCAGTCATGAGAATAAATACTTACTGTCTCCAGTTACTAGAATTTCCATCTACTTACAGCATCTTAAAATTGTGGAAGGTAGCTTTAGCAATGCATGAAACAAATTCATCATCTATGTATAACAACAAATCACAAGCACGTAGATTTACGTTGTTGAGTATGCTCTTCAATCCGACTCAGTTCATAGATCAAGTTTCTATTTATAACCGATGACATTAAATTTAATAAATCATATCTTTCTATCAACTATAAAACTTCCTGCATTCAAAACAATTGTTTATCAAACTAAATACACTAACAGATGCACATGTGCATATAACATCTCTACTTATACATATACATATTTACTTTACAAGTAAATAAATATGTATAAAGTCAGTCCATATGTATATGCACACACATACCCAAATAACATATTAACCCATTTACATGCCGAGCATCAGATATACCCAATAAATATATCTCTCTTAATTATATAAAATATCAAACCGATATTAACAGCCCCTTTGAAACCATTACACTGAAGGATTTGTTACAACTTACGGGGCAATGAAGCAGACATTGAATAACCATTAAATCATGGAATAAATTAACATCATAACACATATACTAAAGTCTCAGGGTAATTCCTGCTTGTCATTTCCTTACTAGTCTCACCAGTCCCACACAGTATTATTGTTATCACTGTATAGTCTATACTTTGATTATTACTATCATCACAAGCAATAACATTACAGCTGTAACATCACTTATTCCATTCTCTTCATCACTGTCATTTGTTCATTAACAGTAAACTCTATTGTAGAATTATAATAATTATTTCTACCATTACTACTGCCATCATGTACATCATTAATATGATCATTATCATAGTCATTTGAAAAATCTTTATCATCCAAGAAGCATAAACATTTGCTTTTTCAATCCCCAGTTTGAATGAAATAAGCAAATAAAAGGTAGAGACATGAATTTCTTTGAGACTGATAAACATCCTGATGCTCTACATGTCACTATGCTTGTTATTCTACACCCCTCCCCACACACTAGTATTCACCTGTAACAGTCACTAACAGAAAGTAAAGATATATTAGTCTTACAGTTAGTCAATTGGTTAAGCAGTATTCTTAAATATAAGTTAAAAAAGAAAAAAAAGAAAAAGAAAAACATCAACAAGATAAATCTACATTCCAACAACACAGCATCTAGTAAAATCATCGGAGACTCACCAAGAGTTCATCTCTGTCCCAAATAGTGTTTTGCTGACGGGGGGAAAAGGAGGGTGGATGGGGTAAAGACCAATCTGCTGATGTGATGGTACATTTGGCGTGCAGGATGGATACATGAGCGGCACAGAGCCACTCTGAATCAAAGCTTTTTTTAGGAGCCTCCAAAGAGTTAAAAAGGTTAGGCATGTCACCAAGGACACTGAGAAAATTAAGGCACACTAGATTTTCTTTCTTTTTTTTTTTTCAATATGGAATGTGAGAATGATCAGTTTGTTATTTCACACTTGTTTCACTGCGAGTTAAAAATCATTAGAGGAATGGATCTTTAGTCATTGTTGTAGCAGACTATGCATAAAGAATCTTACTAAATATAAATCAGAAGTAATGTACTCTCATTATCAGCTGTACCCAAAACAGCAAGGGGAAGAGCTTGAAATGACATAAATATACTGAAGGCCCTTTTGCCATGTTGCTTCTCTATTACAGCAAAATGGTCTTTGGCATATTCATGCTTTACTACACTTTTCTTTGTTTTATTTATAGCTTGCTCAGCATTAATCCTCCCCATTATCAACTGAACTTCGATTAACTGCAAATTACCTCTTCTTAAGAAAAAAAAAAAGTTCAAAATACATATATGATTTATGCTAACCTAACTGCCTTAATTTTCTAGAAGTGGTTGCATACAGACTGTATTTCAGTGGAACCAAAAGAAGTGCCTGTTTACCATGCAACAAAGAACCCTTCAAAGGAATACTCGGGTGCTGTGCCTATTACAGGTAAATTTACAGCTACATGAATGTGGAAAATTGTTTTTGTCTATTTCTAAAATAATAATTAACCAATACTCATCATATACGTTTCTAGATATCCTAAAATGTGAATCTTTTATTTCTACAGAATATATGAAATCTTACAAGTCTATTTTTTCTTACAGCAACCTGGTATTCTATAATTTTGCCAAGGTAAATGTTAATCAAAGAAAATTTCTGAGTATCCTTATCTGACCACTTTGCATGGACCACTAAGCCATAGAAAATAACATTAAAAACGAGAAATAAGGGAAACATTATTGTCATTTGCTGTAATACCAAATTTATAGTACATACGATTAACAAAATCTGACAAGAGCTAAAAAGCACATGTTTATCCAACCTAAACTATACAAATTCATATTTACATACATATATAGACTTAAAAAGTATACATATACATGTGTAAATATGTATTAATGTATAGTTTTAACTATATAACGTCATCCATTCAAATCTTATTGGCTGGATCAAACAAGATCTACTTCCGACTCATTGGCTGCCCTCTTCACCCTCCAGCACAGGTCATCTGGTCTTAAAATTTCCTGGACACTTTTCATATCACATAATAAAACCATGCCACATCATCAGATCATTAGATATCATAGAATAATAGATAAGATGCAATTTACATTCCACTGCTTCGGATTTTTTAAATTATTGTCTTCCAGGGAACCTATTTCAACCTTTTGCAATCATTGTCCTGTTTTGGGTGCTTGGGACAGTCTATGAGTCGATGGTGCACTACTTAAGCCGACAAGTAGTCGCTAAACAATGACAAATCAGTACCTCCTCTGCTAAAGATTCCTCTGAATCACTCTAAATGAAATGCACAAGATAATCATTGGTGAACTGTATCCGTGAAACAAATACTTTCAAAATATTAAACACAACAATCTCTGGAGCTGAGATTGAAACATTGAAGGATATCTAGCTGTTGGTATAATCATAATGTATATGTAAATATGAATATTTTTCACAATGAAATCAGTAGTTATATTCTTAATTTTTTTCATAGAGTTGAAGTCTATTTATAGAGACACCACTAAACTAATAACCATTCATTTTTTTACTTTTTTTGTAGAAATGTTCTTCGTGTGAAAAATACTTTTAGAACAAACTGAACAAGAATAGATCAGAGTCTCTGATAGTAAACACTGGGCCAATATTAGATATACTGAGATCTTTTGCAAGAATCATGAATATATAATTCATTTGAATACAATGCTGAAACTGCATGATCATGGTCATATGCACTACAATGATACAAGTGACTTCCAAAACTATAAAGTATTGAATTTGCAGAGAAACAAGTAATGTGAACTTAACTGCATATGATAGCTGAAATAGTAATTTGAAGATCATTCATGTATGAATGTATGTCATATACATATAGAATGAATTGTGTTTTCAACATGATGATGTAATTGCTTTCAATCAAGAAATTGATTAATGTCTTCTAATATGTAATCATTAGTAAATCATCATCATATCATTACATTATTGCTAAATGAGAATCAAGCAGCTAACGCAACCTTAATGATTTTTAACCCAGTGCCGCAGGGAAAATGTTTTGTTCACTTTAGTATTGTTTTGTTATATGTTTTTACACTCAGATGGCTCTGCCAGTGCTTAGTCACAAAGGAGTCAATTAGTAGATCTTGTGACCTCACCCTTTCTTGAAATAGCGGGAAAATGCTTTTTTTACTATTGCCATCTATATTGATAATGTTATTTCTTTTTATAAACATTATAATTACTATATTGTTACTGACTTTACTAACAACAGTATTGAATACTAGAAAACATTATTGAAAATTAAGGAAAAGGATAAACAGGAGAGACAAGCACTTTTTGTAACTGGCTCATTGGTGACCAAGTACTTGTGGAGCCATCTATATGTAAAAACAATTACTAAATTAAACACACAGTGGGCATGGCATATATACCCATGCCCTCCCCATCGGCACGTGGTTAAGCATATGACAATTTTAAGAATATTATTTGTCCTAATGAAGTAATTCTTAAAAAAATAATTAATATGTATCCTTATGTTTATATACAATGCCTTAATCCATTTGAGATTCTAAAGATATGTACATGAACAATGAATCCTTAAAAACAATCAATCTTTCAAGCATACTAGTATTATTGCTCTAATACAGTCGTCAGCTGCTTCCATTCTCAATATTTAAATCTTATAGAACAATGTAATATTTTTACTACTAGACAGACAATGTGTCAAGACTAATTTCCAAGTCCATTCATAAAGACAGCATCTACCTCCTTTAAATCCATCTAGAGTCAACTAAGTCACCTTACCCGTACAAGTCCCGCCTGGTTGTGTGTTGAGAAGGGGAGTTAAAGAAAATACAAATTAGTGATAAATATTCAGTAGATACATCTCAGTGCAATGCATAACATGTTTATTTTACTTACTGTTCTATGGGAGAAATACTAGTAATGTCATTACTACTTATCAGCATATGTCCACATGCATAAGGAAACCCTTTATTCCTTAAAGGTTATTCTAAGAACAAGTGATAATCAATAGCAAGTCCCTTTCACTTTTCCTTTATAATTTGCATAATTTAACTCTACTCTAGCATGCTGATCAGGATCAATAGTTCTCCCTAATACTTGCCTACAAAGGTTAGTTAATGCATGTATTTTCCATAGTGGTTCTCTCAGCTTATACCTTTCACCCCAACACCATTATCATAAAGGAGATGTGATTTACAACTTTGACATTAGTTTTCACTCTTGGTACACTGCTCTTAGAACAGCTCTTTCATTAGTAATGTCTTTTCCAAAACACAGTTGCATAGGAAGATCAGTTTCAGAATGTGAAATATCAAAAACAGCAATTTCCAGTTTTTCAAGACTAAGATATCAAATATCATTTTGAGAAATTCAAGATATGATTCATATTCACTCTTCAAAGAAGTAAGAGAATGATAAGCCAAGGTTTTCAAAAACAAATATCTTAATATGCTGTTGAATCCTATAACACAGAGTCTTCATTCTCTGGGTGGCTGTCATCTTAGTGCCAGAAATGTTTACAAGGTGCTTTGTTAGCAAATCCATGACATATACATACATGGAAATCAGTCACATAATGCAGAATATATATATAATAATAATAAAGCACACTTTCAACATAGCAGCCTTAACAAGTATCTCATTACAGGTAGCAGAGTTTAACACAGAATAAATGAAAGCATTAGTTGACCCCTTCATACTGTGTGAAGCAAAAACACATTGCTCATAAAAGGAAAATAACTCTCTTGGGTATTTTCCTTTATTACAACTATTCTGACAGATAGTTCATTCCACTATCCACTTGTTTATAACTTTGTTTTCTGTAATAATGTATTGCTACATACCCAACACGATGTTTGTTTTTCTTCAACTCATAACGTTTACCTTACTTTAAAATTTGTCTAAGCAGCTAATCAAAGAGAGCTTTACCTGCCACTGGCAGGTGCTTACAGTGTGTCAGGAACCATAAATTCTAACATAAAAATAAAAATCCTGTTTACCCCATTCTCATGCCGTAAATCTATAAGCACCAAAATATTTTTTTAAACATATCTTAAGTCACAGATATGTTTTAACTCTTCAAAATATTTCTATAAAATTCTCAAAGATAGTGCATAAATCAGACCTGGAAAAGAAGAGACAAACAAAGAAAAGAAAAAGAAAAGAAACAGTTTTTCCTTTGTGGCTTTTTACAGTCCATAACCACCCTTACCTTTCCTTCCAGAGGCTTGGGGGGCCTCAGCCTCGTCAGCATCTTGTAGGTCTCGAGGTTCCTGGCGAAGCTCCTGCCACGCATTTGCACAGCCTGTTCCCAGTTACGGTCCTAGGCAAAAAAATCGCTATTAGAAGGGGCCTTTCCTTGAAGGATTATAAAGTGTAGCAGGCAATACCATCTCTAACCTTAAGACTACAAATGAATAAGCTTTAGGAAATTATTTATCAGTTATATCAGTTTCAGTCACAAATACAGAAATTTCAGCAGTACAAAATAAAGAAAAATATAATGACACTAAAAAAAATCTATTAAAAACAACACTACCCAAGTACCTGCATAGCCCTAGCAACAGCCTGGGTCTTCAGCACACAAGCCATCAGAGGAACGCGAACAGCCTGGTTGCCGTCCAGGGAGATGACACAGGGCTCTGTGTCTGAGGTAGCTTCCATGAGAGCCAGAACAGCTTCAGCACCCATACGACAACCCTGATAATTGTAAATATTTGGTCATACATACATATTTTTTTTGCATTGGTTTACTTGTCTCTTGCATTATGAATATACAATTTCATAAATAGAATGTACCTTAACATTTCAAAATACTATTTTCTACAGTTGTTGAAAAAGACATAGATAAATATAAATAGATAATTCAAGCTGCTATCTCACAAACTATTTGATATTAGTGAATAGAACTATATGTAACAACTCAAAGCTTACCAAAAGACGATCAAAGGCAGAAGGTGAACCACCGCGCTGGACGTGACCCAACACGGTGATGCGAGTGTCAAAACCAAGCTGGTCAACAATAACCTGGGAAAGAGCAATATAAACTTACTTCCCATATTCAATAACAGTAATGGTGGTGGTGGTGGTGGTGATAGTGGTGATGGTGATAGTGGTGATGGTGATGGTGATAGTGGTGGTGGTGGTGATAGTGGTGGTGATGGTGATTGTGGTGATGGTGATAGTGGTGATGGTGATGGTGATAGTGGTGGTGATGGTGATAGTGGTGGTGATGGTGATTGTGGTGATGATGATGGTGGTGATGATGATGGGATGGTGATGGTGATATAGGTGGTGGTGATGATAATGGCGATAGTGATATTGGTGGTGATAGTGATATTGGTGGTGATGGTGATAATGGTGATGGTGATAGTGATGGTGATAGTGGTGATGGTGATGGTGATAGTGGTGATGGTGATGGTGAGAGTGGTGATGGTGATGGTGATAGTGGTGATGGGGATAGTGATAGAAGTGATGGTGATAGAGGTGATAGTGCTAGTGGTGATGGT
>NC_091582.1:23436275-23438775 GCF_042767895.1 Penaeus vannamei | reverse complement strand
CTGGTGGAGGAGGAATCACTTCCTGCAGAGAGAGAAGGTGAAGTTAGCAGAAAGTTGCATCATGAGTTTTGGGTTACTGAATGGTACTTTTATGTTGATAAAACAGTCAACCCTTACAAAATGCACTGTGGAAGAGGATAACTAGTATAACATTCTCCTCTCCCATAGAAAAATAGATACTATATAAATAGAAAAAAAATATTACATGAAAATCAAAAACGTATAATAATCAAAGCACTAGCATCTACAATAGATATCAAAATATGTAATACTCATATAGCAATAATATTCATCATGAAATAAACCAGCATCTACAATAAAAGAAGTAAGGATAATTTCCATAACAGATAGCCAAGTAACCTCAACAATACCTCAATCGGTGGTGGTACAAAGGGTTCTTGCCTGGGTTCAAATAGCTTGCCCTCTTCTAGGCCTCGGACATCAACCCCCTCAGCTCCTTGCTGGTGGCCTGGAAGATGGATAAACTGTAGAGCATTGATCTTTAGTAATGGAAATATATAAGAAAATGTACATATGTACTTGAAATGCTTTCATCTGTAAACATAACTGAGAATAGAAGTGGATTATGTTTTAAAGTTTATATATTTCAGTAACTGTAAGCCAAAATAATAATATATACATTTGCTTGCACTGCTGTGGTTAAAAGTACATATTTTGTTAGCCATTTAATTATGTTTGTTTGCATGCATATACTTATTTCATACCAGTCTGCACATACTCCCTAGCATGCACGTGTCTGCACTGGAAAATCATATGCAATTCTCTAAAATTATTGCATATATGAAGTCTATACAGGGAAAGCACAAGAAACAACATAACTCACTTTAAAGTAATTTACATAAAATGTCTCATAGGAAATGGAATATAATGAAGCTACATATTTACGAGCATTGTATACAGTTGGCCCACATTATTCACAAGTTTGATGTTTTCACATCTTAGTATCTCCAAGCTTAGCCTGAATATATATCAAGGTATACGAAGATAACATAAAAGTAGCAAATAATAATATAAAGCAGCAGAACAAAATTATATGTAATAAATATATATAAAGTACTTTGAACAAGCATTACTGCTGAGCAATGAATGTGGGCATCCTTTTCCTGCCCTCTCTTTTACATAAGCAGTTGGCATTGTCTGTATTTGGCTGCATCATTGTGAACATCGCTTTTGTGTTTTACTGCATTTATCACTATAACGTACAGTAAACCCTTACTTTATGAATAATTGCTTGAAATTTTTGCGTACATACTACAATTCAATGCAGAAAATACATGTGCATACAAAATTTTATAAAAAATTACAGACATACGTATGTATACACAATAATACTTACGTATGTTAGAAAACCTGTTTCGCCTAGAGTGGATGATGTATGAAGAAGTTATAGGATCGAAGGGAGTACGAACAGCTGGCTCATTTGCCGAAAATGAATGTGCATGAGCAGTGCCAGACATGCCCCTACAGCACCTGCCACCACACTCTTTAACTTTTTCCCACAGTGCCTTGTTCCTGCCAAACGCTTTAACTTTCTCCCATAATGCAATTACTTTCCGCTGCCGTTTGGAAACATTACCAGCCTCATCACAAGCCTTACGCTTTGGCCCCATGTTAGCAACCAAGTACACAAGAACTAATTCACAACAAACACGTACAAGCTATCAGCATATGTATGCACTCCCAACCTGCTCACTTTGCTGCTGCAGTAAGTACCTTTGGTTTCTATCAAATTCTTTATGTTTACAGCATATGATCTAATTTCATCTAATTGGGGCCAAAAAACTAAAACAATCAAAAGCAATGCAAAATTTTTTTATAAAACAATGGTTTACTGTACTCTGAATAAATCATTTCATAATGATTGTCATATTCATACATATCTATATATTCATGGTATATCTCTTAACATTTCTGTGATTTAATCCTTCAAGTATTTACTTTCTGTATTCAAAATGATACAACGATCAAACATTAATGCATGTACACATATGATGCACTTTGAATAAGTACCTACTTGCATTAATCTTAAAGCAGTAAAAATGTATTTCTGTATTGTCTATAAAGAGAGAAAGTTACTTTTATAAATCTAACCCAGCAAAATAGTCTTCAAAATTATGCAACTATCACTGCCTTACTACAGACTAGCCTATTTATGCTTGCAATATCCAGAGCATGTATTCACAAACTGTTAATATTTGTAATGGGTTTATAAATCTAACCCTCATTAAATTTATGGGCCAACTGTACTTTGCAATTATCAGTGATGGGGAGGAGGGGGAGGCAAAATGTGGTACAAACAAGTAAATAATGGTTGGAAAGATGTTTTTATAATTCCCTAAAGGATTAATATTGACAGGTTAGAGGAGAAAATAAATAATTAAAGCCACCTTATTTTTGTGTGCAACAGGTTTGGAACAGGACTGATATATATCATCTGACTAACAAAGTCATTCCTTTGACTTCATGTGAGGCACATTTT
>NC_091582.1:23406275-23416275 GCF_042767895.1 Penaeus vannamei | reverse complement strand
AGGTAGATGTTTGTGTGGGTCTGTTTGGGTATGTGTGGATATATGCATATATGTAGGTCTGTAGGTGTGGGTGGGTAAGGCTGTAGCGGTGGCTGTGAGTGCTTGCTCATGTAGGTAATCATACAAGTGCATATTGCAACAAAAGATGTCTGCTAAAGGCAACAAGGACTGTTCTTTCACAATTTGTAAATATGATCTTTATTTTCAATACTCAAATTCTAAACAAAAACTGAATAACAAAACAATTATTAAATACTCCCAAAGCACCATCAATGGATTTCAATAGCTTCTCTCATTATCATACTTGCAGTGACCTGATATAGCATACTACCTTAAGTCCAACATGATAGTGGTGCCATATAAAAGCCACTCCTGCACCTTCGACATACTGCTCTTCAGCATGACTATCAAACCTTTGCCACATATACTCTGCTAAGATCAAATTTAGACACACTCATAAGATAAAGTGCGAAAGAGGTCTCCTAAGATAGTCTGCCAGAACACACTTGGTGCCGATCTCATAGCTTTTTCTGGAGCACTAAAAGGCGTGAAAACTGTGGAATCAGCAGGAGCCATTAGGACCTTTTCTAATTATTTACTGAACAATTTACTGCAAACAGACATTCTTCAGTACAGCTGATGTAACTTACAACAAAAAGTCTATATAATGAAGTTTATACAGTACAATAACCACTTAAAATTTAAATACAAGGGAATGGTTTTGAGGTAAATATACTAGCCAGTTATACTCAACACTCATATGAACATTAAAAATCCTTTTCACAAATTTTGAACATGATAGTTTATAATGGGACTGAGACAGAAAAGTACAAACTTAGTATAATCTAAAATTAATAATAATAATCTGCAGTTAACCCTTATATCAACTACAAATTAACATAACACAAAACATAATTGAAAGATACCAACTTATGAAAAAAAAAAATACTTAGCATAATTATTAAGCAAAAAGCATTAATGTTCTCTTTCTACCCAATTTCTACAAACCAAGCCATGACCAAGCAGCACTTGCAGATGCCTTTTTACTTTACCCTCAGTGCCTCCAATCACTGCTAGGGAACCTTCCCAGGGACATACGAAACCCACAGTTTTTCGATACAGTCACTCGAGGGTATACAAATATCAACCTCGGCAGAGTTCCAGCACAACTTTTCCTTATTTCACTATAATCCACTTTATTATCTCAAACAAGTCTGCACTCCTACAAATCTGTGTACCCCCAAGAGGCCTCTCGGTGGAGGCTGCAGCACCTATGACGTCAAGGCAAAGCAGTGACTAACTTTCCTCATGCAAGTAACCCTGACCCATGTCCCCTTCGCACACCCTTCAAGTCCCAGAGGTCACCTTCTACCAAGATCAATAACCTCTCAGAGGACACAAAGGGCACAAGCCTCATGACTGTTCTTGTAAAAAAGGTGAAAAAAGACATACTTTCTGTTATGAAATTCCACTCACATCTGCTTAAGCTAGTTGACGAAATAGATGGACCAATTGAGTCCTCATAATACTCTCTTTTTAGGGGATGTCACTAGGCTATTGTCCCTTTTTGTTGACATACAGTGCTTAGCAACAGCGAATATTACTTAATCCCTACGAATTATTTATAAAACCATGGCAAAAAAGGAACGCCCTTGAGACAGCTCCCGCGAAACCTCTGAGGCTCGACCTTATCTCGAATTTAAAGAGGCTCACCGACCTTGACATAGGCCTATGTCGCGGGTCACGTAGACTCAAACCGCAGCCTTATCATCCTATTTCATCATCTGTCAACGTTCAGCTGCTGCACACATTGCCAAGGTGTTTCTCCCAGTAGATGTCACTTACTAAAACTGAGGATAAAACCTTGTCAAAGTCACCTTTCGTGACCTTGCCAGCCCAGCAACACCGCATCCCCACCGCGCCTATTTCACTCCAAAAACACCCCAGAAATCTCGTATATTACAAAACTCCGAGCCTGGAGTGCCTGCTTGACTTACCTTCTTCACGAAGGCTCAGGCCTCACTCACAAACCCGGCAGAAATGGCCAGGAGATCTATTTATAATCTTGGCTGCCCGCGTCCAGCCTGCGCGAGATATCCGGGCGCGTCGTCTGCTCTCCAATCAGCTGCTCGGACGCCCTCGGCCTCTGCGGCTCCTTCTGACGCTGACCCCGGCTTATTTCCTACGGTTTATGGTGCTTGCCCTAGCTTATCTAACGAATAATAAAGGAGGTTGGGACGTTGACCTACCTTAGACGATGTGCGAGAGGACACTGAAGGTGACCTTGTACTGGAGGTACGATACTAAGCCTCTGCGCATGACAATCTCGGAGTTGCGAGGTCCCATTTACCCTTTAGGTCTTTCCTTACGCCTCCTGAATGAGGGAGTTTGTAGCGCACAGACCTTGTATCAGAGTTTAGCAAAAAATCGTGATAGATAACTTGATGTTTTTATCCTATAAGAACTATCTGTTTCCGGCATTTTGTCCCAACGTTTGTAGAAATTAGTTATCGAGCGCTGCCTTTGTGTATGATGCAATATGTACGGTTCTCTAGTGCAACAATTTCGTGTCGGCTTATCGAAAAAATACACCTCATTCACTCTGCTTTTAAGTACAGATATGATCGTATAGCTATATTTGCTTCAGGTTTTATACAAATCACGCCTACACATATTCCAGAAGAAAATAGCAAAATACATCAATAAGAACATGGCATCTCATGAGCAATGGAAGAGAAAAATCCACGTGAGGTTATTCACGTCTCTGAGATAGGAGGGATGATCTTACAGATTAACAATTTCCTCTACGTGTTTTGGGGGTTTGATTTCAGTCTGACAAAACGAGTGTTGTTCATCTCGATTCTGTATCAATGGCATAGTTATAATTCTGATAATCTACATCTTATCTGATCGTTACTTGACCGTAAAGCTACGAAATGTTATGGGAAAAAACAGTGTCAGGCGGCAAAATAATTCATCATGGGAATTACTATTAAGATTTTATAAAACAGTAAGAACTCGATTCAAATTTCTTTCCATGACACGTAATTAACCTTTTGTCCCATACACAGAGTAACAACCTCGCACGATAAAAACTGAAACATCTCTACATGACCAAAAAAAAAAAAGAATCCGTAGATTACACAAGCCCATCTTAAAATGCCCAAACTGACGTTATATTATCTTCTTGATACCAATCAGAAAAGAAGAAACTTCCTTTTTTTACAGATTTACCATGCAAGATTATCCCTTTTCTTTCTAAATTCAAATTAATGAAACACACCACCAACAACAAAATAAAGACAGGAAGCATGCACGGGAGCGCTTATCTTCAAGCCTGAGTCTTAAACAAGTGTTCATAGGAAATAGACGAAACTGACAAAAAAGAGAATTATGAAAAGAAAGAATGTAATGATAAAAGCTATTTAAGCACATGAAATAATGATTTAGAGAGGGATGTCGAGAGAGAAGTGATTATCAAATAATGACAAGATTACAGATAGCATGAGCCAGAAATTCAAGTTACGGAGATGGGGTTGGGGGTAAATAGAGAGAGAGAGAGAGAGAGAGAGAGAGAGAGAGAGAGAGAGAGAGAGAGAGAGAGAGAGAGAGAGAGAGAGAGAGAGAGAGAGAGAGAGAAAGAGAGAAAGAGAGAGAAAGAGAAAGAGAGAGAGAGAGGGGGGGGGGTGGAGGAGGGGAGGGAAAGAGAAAGAGAGACAGAGACAGACAGACAGACAGAGAGGCGCGCGGACACATACACAGTGACACTCACAGGCAGCCACGGGGTGATAAAAAGAGAAAAAAAATAATAAAGAAAAGAAAAAACAGATGACAACTTGTTGCCTGAGTGCCTCGAGGTATATACCATCAGCGTTTCACATCGAAAATGACAGCTTAAAAAGGACAATCACACTAAGATATTATTACGTTTTTTTCTTTTCTTTTTACCGGAGTGACGAGTCGAGGAGGTTTGCACGTACGCTCCCTCTCTCAGTTTGAATCCATGTCTTCTGTGTGGAGGTCTTCAGTGATAAATGAATAAGAGAGAAATCATGTTTCATCAACAGTTTGCTCTTAGATTGTTGCTTGATGTTATATTTTGATTGGTCTGTAGATATTTCATTAAATTTTGTCTGTCTCCGCCATCTTTACATCGACCTTCTCTCTCTCTCTCTCTCTCTCTCTCTCTCTCTCTCTCTCTCTCTCTCTCTATCTATCTATCTATCTATCTATCTATCTATCTATCTATCTATCCATCTATCTATATCTCCCTCTATATTTTTCTTTCTAGTGCTCTCTTTCTCTCATCTTATCAGCTTATCAATGTCTTATCTCTTTATAACCAACCATCTCTCCCTACCTTCCACCCATATCAACTTGCATATAGACTTGAAATCTTACATATCTATTAATCCCCTTACCTTTCCTATCTCCATTATATCAATTACCCTTCACAGGTTACTGTCAGCTATGTCAAGTAACACTGCCAGCCGTGACGTCAAATGCATTCTTGAAACTCATTTCCCTTTCTTTTCTCTTCTTTTTTCTTTTTCTTTTTTTCTTTTTTCGTTTTTCATGGTTAGAGTGCATCTGAAGGTCATACTGGGTTAAAGAGGCCTGTCGGCGTGGAGGCAGACGTGACTCATTCCGGCCATAGCGATGCGGATAATACCAGCTGATCCTGCTTGGCGGTTTAATCGATTCTCGAAGCTTCGTTTGTTTTGATTCGATATGTTATGATATTTTACGTATAAGAAGGCACATTAATGAATATACACGCCAATGTGTTTTTGAAATGAATTGTGGGTAAAGTCGCACCAACGGATGATAACAAAAATCAGAAGACATTTAATCAGTTTCTCCGTGTACAGAGATGCCAACCCGAAATCAAGCCTATCAGTAATTTTTCCAACAAATTTGTAGATCTTCCTATCCGTAATGAACTGTACGCGGCATTATTTTGACGGACATTTTCTTTTCAACAAGATGAAAACAAAAGATATCAGATGGGGATTGCTTTACGCAGAAAATTAATCTACTTTAGGTCCAAATACCTTAGGTTCACCTACTTAAGGTTAGGAAAACACAAGGGGAATGCCCACTTTCTTAAAATTTTGACTCAAGAAATTCCTATTTCAGCGTGAACAGTTCAGCAATGTCCGATATAAGTTCACTGCCAAAACACAAAGGTAAAAAGAGTTCAAAAGAGGTGTCAAAGACCTCATTGAAAATTCTGCTGGGTACCTATTTCTCTCTCTCTCTCTCTCTCTCTCTCTCTCTCTCTCTCTCTCTCTCTCTCTCTCTCTCTCTCTCTCTCTCTCTCTCTCTCACTCTCTCTCTCTCTGAAAATCTTGTCTGTGGTTAAGCATATACCGGAACCTTCGAGACTTAGTCACATTGTAAACAAAATGCATGTGGACTAACTTTTGACTTAATATACAATGATAAAACCGTTCGTTATGCATTTTGAAATACGACTTCACTCACATGAAAACAAAATAGCGGGTAAAAAAATAAAAGAATAAAAAGTTAAAATTCTTAGATTATAGCTATTTCATCGACTTGAATATAATATATCATGGCAAGAACTTTCACTTTTCGGGTGTTCAAATAAACAAATTAAATATTTAGTGGTTATTTGACAACGGAAATGTCATATCCGTTTTTTTTTTCTTGTAAATATTTATCATCCCTTGAATGGTCATTATTTTTCTTGTAATACTTTATCGGAAAAAAATCTATTTCTAAGATGTATTCTTGATTTTTCATGTCTCAGCTATCCGTTTTTCTTCAAAATTCTTGCTAATTCATCATTGTTCAACTTTTTTTCTTCTATTTTTGTATTTAGTTTTTATGCAATTAGCGTCTTTTTCCAACTTTTATCATATCTATGGCATTTATCTATCTACTGTTTACGTCGTGAAGGTTTAACCATACGTACGGTACAAACAGCGTGCCATTCTCGCACGTTCCCACATTCTAATCTGCCACACTTATTTTGGCCGTCTCCCCTCCCCTTTCTCTCTCCCTCTCTCGTTCTTGGTGACTCTCTCTCTCTCTCTCTGTCTCTGTCCCTTGGTGATTCTCTCTCTCTCTCTCTCTCTCTGTTTCTTGGTGACTCTCTCTCTCTTTGCGTTGCTTGGTGACTCTCTCTCTCTCTCTGTTTCTTGGCGATTCTTGCTCTCCTCTCTCTGTTTCTTGGTAACTCACTCTCTCTCTCTCTGTTTCCTGGTGATTCTTGCTCTCTTTCTCTACCCTTCTCTCTCTCTCTCTCTCTCTCTCTCTCTATCTCACTCTTCCTCTTCCTCTCAAATCACAGTCCTGCTCTCCCATAGTAAAACAGTGATCATAAATCCACCTAGCTATTTATGGAATGATTCCCCAACAATCTCTCACCTACATCAATTCATGTGTTATTTATGTAAGCCATCTTCTATTTCATAATATACGCCTCCATTCGACTTCCTCTTCTCATTATTATTGTCTGGTGATACTTCCGTGTACTGAACATTCTTTGGCAACACTCCAAATCGCCCCAAAGATCGGTGATTTAACTTTTTTTTTTTATATCAACGGAAAACTCGACAAAAAGGGAAGGAGGGAGAGAGAGAGAGAGAGAGAGAGAGAGAGAGAGAGAGAGAGAGAGAGAGAGAGAGAGAGAGAGAGAGAGAGAGAGAGAGAGACTACATCCAATACAATGCAGAATATATATAGATAAATACATACAAAGAGACCAAATGAAGACCAGAGAAAAACAGAAACAACAGGAATCCAAAAAAAATAAAAAAAATAAAGAAAGAAAGAAAACCCCTTAAAATGGGTCTTAACAGCCTTCCGTCAGGTTAACCATCCTCTTTTCCGTTGGCAAACTGATCACTTCCTAACACCGTGGATTCACCTGACCCTGACCTAAATATGCGGAAGAACTTTTGTACTGTCCCCTACTTCACCCTACACCCTTATCATTCTTCAGAATTGGGAAAATGGATGATTCAGAGCGTCATGACCTGAAGTTTCCATGTGTGAATGTTTAAGTTTCCGGAGACTGAGTACTTTCTTTCCTTCCTCTCTTATTTATATGTATTTCTATTAATGTATCTGTTCGTATGCATGTTTAATTGTTTGATAAATTTCATATATTTTTTCTACGTAAAATCATAAGGATGAAGAAAAAAAACGTTATCAGACTAATATTGAAATAAAAGAGGAGTAGGATTATCCAACTATATAAACTGTAATCAAATATACAATGATAAAAATGTCATAGATATGCCTACAAACGTGTCCTTCAGTGTATTAACTCACAATCTACTCTAAAGCAATAAAAATAACTACATGTCATAATCTTTTAATATCAATCAAGTAATAGTACATCTCTTTACGTCATTTCAATATAAAAATACAAGCATAGTCCCTTCTACCTTCTTTTGATATCCATAAATGGAAATTCTTCATCGGCTACAAACGTTTTGCGTACATAGGTACATCCTGTCTCATAACATCACTTCATGAACGTTTTCACAGGACGAGGCTTCCTGTTCAAGTGGGAATCCTGATCTTCCGATTGTTTTTCTCGTTTTAAGTTAGGTTTGTTGTTTTAATTCATTTCCTCACTTTCGTTTGTTTTATGAGAATTCGCTGTGACGTTATATTTCCTTATTTCGATGGAAGCGATTGTGAGTAGGTCACAGCGCCAACATGCGAATATATACCTAATTTTATTCAGTTATCTTTTTAGTTCACTTTCCTTTTCAATTCATCTGTCTACCTATCTCTCTCTAGCCGTCCCTTCATCTGTCTGTCTGTCCATCTATCAATCTCTCTCTCTCTCTCTCTCTCTCTCTCTCTCTCTCTCTCTCTCTCTCTCTCTCTCTCTCTCTCTCTCTCTCTCTCTCTCTCTCTCTCTCTCTCTCTCTCTATCTATCTATCTATCCATCTCTCTCCCTCTCCCTCTCCCTCTCCCTCTCCCTCTCCCTTTCCCTCTCCCTCTCCCTCTCTCTCTCCCTCTCCCTCTCCCTCTCTTCCCTCTCCCTCCTCCTCCCCCTCCCTCTCCCTCTCTCTCACTATCCGTCTATTTATATTCTGAATAATGCAAGACAAAATTAAACGTATATTCTACCGTGAGAATAATCTGCTCATGGTACTTGATTGGCTACATGTACTTTACGCTTCGATTAAGAACAGCTTTTCTCTCTACCTCATGTCTATAAATAAGACACACTCGATTCTGCAATTTTTTTCATGGAATTAAGAATGAAAAATTAGATTAAGGAAGGAGATTGATTAGCTGTCGGTTGTTTTTCTTTCGTGAACTGAGAATATAATTTTTTTAAATAGAATATTTAAAGGAAAGACGCGTGGAGGTTTTGCAAGAACGTGAAGTAATACACATAAATTAGGAAAAAAAAAAAGATAAATGAAAAATAAAGAAAGGAAAAAAACGTTCATTCTTTTTTTTTAATCACCAATTAAAAAGAAAAAAGCACAAATCTATCGAATGAATGCCACACCAACCGCTTTCAGATCTCGACGAACAAACACCTTCTTTGATGATACCCCCCGGACCATGCCCACTCCCCCCCCCCCCCGTCTTCTCCAATGCCAGGGTACTTGGCATTTCTCCAAATGACGTCGACCAACAAGGTTGATCCCTCTATAAACAGATACGGGGACTTGATCCTTGCTGACCGTGGAGAAATGATCACCTTTCAGTCAATTTGGTTTGAGAAGATACCTGATGCGAATTAATAAAAGGTAGGGAAGTGAAAGTGACAAAGGAAGACATTGTTAATATAAGAGATATGAAAATGTGTATCTGATGTTAATTGCAATTTCCGCTTAGGATTAGACTTTGTAACCACTATACTCGACAGTCTTTTTTTTAATAGATCTATTTTTTTTACATAATTTACATAATTGAGAGAAATATAATCTTAACAACGATAATCATGATGACGATGATGATGACAGTGATTGATAGAAATAATTTTTATATCTTTTAAGCGGTACTATTAGTAATTACACCAAGAAACTTGATAAAACGTGTAATCTTTAACTATGAGAATGGTAATTAGAAGGTGATGCTAATGAATAATCATAATTGCGCTATGATGAGTCGTAATAAACGAACACAGAATGTATAAATAAATATCCTTATTAGTAGTAGTATCAATTAATTAGAAGGTGATGATGCTAATGAATAATCGTAATTGCGCTATGATGAGTCGTAATAAACGAACACAGAATGAATAAATAAATATCCTTATTGATAATAGTATCAATCAAAAAACTACAAAAAAAAAAATCAAGAGTTTAACCTGAGAGCAAAGAAGCAAAACCACGACCCTGGAGTTACACCCAGCGAGACACGCCATGTGCACATAGCCAACATACCGAAACCAACATAGCCTGGTAAATGAGATCAGGCACACTATGAAAGCATATTCTTATAAGGATAACTGCACAGGATTTCTTCTTTCAGGACTGAGCGAGTGTGGTTTGCTGGCAACTCCATTGTAGTGGTTGTAATAGTATCATTATAATGGTGTTATTTTGGTGATGAATGAATTGCAGTTGTGTGAATGGTGGTGATGGTGAGAGTGATAATGATGATAATTATGACAAATAACGTGAGGATGATGATAATAAAACCAATGATGATAATAATAATCATGATAACGATAATGATAACAATAATAATAATAATAATAACAACTACTAATTATGACCATGATAATCATAATAACAATACTACTAATACCAATAAGGATAATTCTAACAACAACAATGATAATGATTACAATAATGATGATAATAACAACAATCATTGCATTAACACCAAGGGTAATATCAGTTCTTATAGAAATAGAGAATCAGATAGCATGCACCCATCATAGATTAAAAAAAAACTGTTACAGATGATTTCATTATGATACTTGCCATACAATGTTTACACTTCAGTTACCAAAGACCAAAGCAAGATTTATAAGCAAAATTATAA
>NC_091582.1:23391275-23396275 GCF_042767895.1 Penaeus vannamei | reverse complement strand
AAATAGAATTACATGAATATATGGTTTTATGAGGAAGAAAAGAGAGCTTTATGAATATGTGGTCTTATGAGAAAGAAAAGAGCATTAGGAAGAAGAGAGAACTATATGAATAAGTAGTCTTATGAGGAGAAAAAGAGAACTTTATAAATATGTGGTCTTACAGGGAAGAACTAAGAACTTGTGTGGTCTACGAGGAATTATTTACTTAAAGGGATTTATGATGAAGAAAAGAGAACTATCATATTATATGATCATATAAGGAAGAAAAGTGAAATTATGTGATCTTATGAAGAACTACTGAATTATGTGGTTTTAAGAAGAAAGGAGAGCTACAGTAACATTTCACTCAACAAGGAGGAAAATAACACATTCTTAATGTTATGAACGCTTTATTGAGAACTATTCAACATTGTTGTATCATGTTTCTCACAGTAAATGCTAAATAATGACGTTTCAGTACAATGATTTTTCAACAAGAACAGACTTGAGGTGCAAACCCAAAATGTCACAGCAAAATGTTGGCTGTTATAAAAATGTACGTAATAATTCAAAAGTAAGAAGTCCACGTGCTGACTCGGGGAAAAAAAAAATCATTGACGCATATTTTAATAGATGCCAACGGAAGCTACTTTTGCAAATCAAAAGGAAAAATTTCCCTAAATGTAAGGAAAATATGGTGTTGATCTATTTCACTAGAGTATGGCAGATGAATTCTAGAAATTTCATGCCTTCTGTAATATTTTTTTTCTCTATATTTGCTCGAGTATATTACACAATTAACAATCGCCAATACTAATTACATTGGCTGCGTTGATTATATTTGAATGATACATTTAAGATCTTAACAGCTTAGGTATATTAGAGAGTAGGTATAAGTATATGGACTTGATGATTAAAGGTCGAAGGTTAAAATACCTATAATAACAATAACATCGATGATAATTGTACTTTTCATAGTGTTACCAGAAGTATTAACAATATAGTCATAAATAACATCATAATAATCACTATAATGTTACTACTAATAAAATTTATAGTAATAATGATACAATTATAACATCAGTTGTAATATTAATAATGACAAAGATAATAATAATAAAAATGATGACAATCATAATGATTATGACCATAATTATAACAATAATAATGATAATAATAATAATAATGATAATAACAATAACAAAAATAAGAATAAGAGCTTGACTTTGTTTAAGAACATGTATTCCCTTAATAACAGTTATTCTAAAGATAATATTGGGGGCAACAATATGAATGATGATATTGAACAAAGTATATATAAATGACAAAAATAACCACAATATAAATAAAAGTGATAACCGCTCGTTTTCAGAAAGTAAGTTGGCTATAGAGCTATCCCTCCTTCTATGTCTAAAATCTTCTTTTACTAAACCTACCACTACTCTTATGGCTATTGGCACTCCTGATTCTATTACTAACACTATCTATCGGTAATGGTAATCTTGACAAACAGAATAATGATAATTATAGTGATGATAATATTCAACATGGTATCGAATATTAGAAATCATCTAAACAGAAATATTAATAATAGTCAAACTATGATGAATAAACAGTCTTATTTCTTATTTTGGGGGGAACCTTTTGAGCTAGCAAACTATACCATTACTGTGACTTCTAGCTATGAATAGAAAAAAAACACAAAAAAACAAGACCTCAAAAAATGAGTTTGGCAGAGGGTTACATATGAGAAATATAGTAGTCGTAGCTGTCCTGCTACAAGCATTTATGTATAAAAGCGAAGAAAGTTTTGTGGACAATCGGTGATAATGAACCCTACACAGCCAACTTCTAGGCTGAATGACGGGGTCAGTTCAAATAACATTAACAGTAACAATTTAGTGTGGCACTATCATTATGTTTTCTATAAATGTGTTACTAACATTTATAATAAAGTAAAATGTGACAGAAGGAAATTAATTATGATGGTTATCTACTGGTGTTCAAGCTAAACAAGAAGATAGTCATAATGGCATTATAAAACATTAAAAATGTGTCAATAATATAGCACTGTTACATGGGAAAAGAATACTACTACAATATTTATGAGCCTATTATCAAAACAAAAATTCTTTATACTCATATGACAGATAATCTCTCAGGTAAGGAAGTATAATTAAATTCAAAGAAATCATTATAAGTATCTAATTTTCCTGTAATCTTATATCAGGGGATGATAATGAAACATATTATTAGTTTTAAAGAGAGCTAGGTTTGTTTAGGGAGGATATCACTTTCAAAAAGGTGGCTTTTCTTTCTTAATAAGCGGTGATGAGCACTATAAAAAATGCTGTACTTGTGCTAAAATGGGTTGGGTGTTATGTGTGTTAACGATTATGATTTGTGTGTGCTGACTGGGAGAAATATGGGTATTCTTTAAAACTAATAGCAAATGTTGCTGTATTAGTAAGGAAAATGTAGAAAGCTAAAATGCAGTTTTTCAGAGAGAAAATAATGGGTTAAGATGAAATAATAATGCCATACAGAATATACTTGAAGACCTCATGACAAATGGATAATCTCTATCACTTAGATGTGAATGTGTATGTGATCACTCCTACTTTAATATGCCAGTCAGATCAGAAAGATCTTTTAAAACAAATCAAAGCTGATAGAAATCTAGATGAAATCTTGAAGAATTAAGAATTTAAATATTGATTCTTAATTGAATATTCAGAAGAATGCATTCTCAATCCAACAGTTTTGCAATAATTACCTAAATAAATAAGGAATTGGTGTAGAAATGAAATGCAAATTCACAGCACAACCTTACACTACTGCCATTCTTTGCTGTACTCATGTAACTGAAACAGGTCTTATTTCTTTTACTTTTTCTTATTAAAAATCAGAAAGGAAAAAAAAATCCACAATTTATATACTGCCGTACAGTGGCTATATAGTGGTCCTATAATAATTCTCCCATTTCTATGCTTTAGCTATACAAATTATTTGCTTAAAAAAGGATTGAAGTAAAAACCACTTTGCCTAAAAATGTGTTCTATACTGTCTGTTTGCTTCCTGTGAATCTCTGAACCTTAGCTCAAGTTGCTTCAAGGTACAAGGAAGTACTGCTCTACGATTTTTTTTCCAAAATATTCATCTTTCACTAAACCCTGTCTCAGTGGTACATTGAATGAATATATATATATATATATATATATATATATATATATATATATATATATATATATATATATGTATATGTATATGTATATGTATATGTATATGTATATGTATATGTATATGTATATGTATATGTATATGTATGTGTATGTGTATGTGTATGTGTATGTGTATGTGTATGTGTATGTGTATGTGTATGTGTATGTGTATGTGTATGTGTATGTGTATGTGTATATGTATATGTATATGTATATGTATATGTATATGTATATGTATATGTATATGTATATGTATATGTATATGTATATGTGTATATGTGTATGTGTGTATATATGAGCACACACACATATACATATATATATATATATATATATATATATATATATATATATATATATATATATATATATATATATATGTGCATATATATATATATATATATATATATATATATATATATATATATATATATATATATATATATATATATATATATATATATATATATATATATATATATATATATATATATATATATATATATATATATATATATATATATATATATATATATGTGCATATATATATATATATATATATATATATATATATATATATATATATATATATATATATATATATATATATATATATATATATATATATATATATATATATATATATATATATATACATAAATATATGTATATATATATATATATATATATATATATATATATATATATATATATATATATATATATATATATATATATATATATATATATATATATATATATATATATACATTTTAAGAAAGAAGGTGAGAAAATGCCAATGTTTGTATTGTTAGATTGTGGCTGAGTAGAGAAAACAAAAAGCATTCCTAGGTACATCTATCAAACAATAATTGATCACCGCTGTATTATCATTTTTTATATTACTTTTAAAATATACTTCCTGAAGCCTTGAGAATCATTTCCAAAACATATACTTCCCTTTGCCTTATTTCAGAGCCTTACTTTCAGAATGAATACCACTATCTCTACATATAAAAACACAACAATAATTGGTTAATTTCATATTATATATTACAAATCTGTCCCATAATGGGTTTGCATACACATAAAGAATAGGAGTCAATGCACAGATAAAGCAAGTATATACTTTATAAATAAAACACCAAAATATATATTAATACTCAAAGTACTTTTTTTTTCATTTTCTTTTTTTTTATTATTTTTTTGTGCATGACTTACTTGTAACTCTTTTCTTGAGAAACAAATGCAAAAATCAGTTCCTTTATCAAATATCAAAGATACTGGATTATATATGTATAGGACACAACCCATCTCACACGGCACTCATGACCATAATAATAATATGTCATTTTTCAGTCTTACTCACTAAAAACATAAATCATTACTATCTGTTTTGCCATTTCATTTATTTCTTTTATTTGAAGTCAATGACGGAGAACCGTCTCAGATACCAAATGATGTTTTTTCTGATATGTAAAAATATAATAGACCCATTGGCATTGTCTGCACTTACGGCACCATCTGCTTACACTTCACATGCCAAATCCGTCTGTGTAATGTTACAGCCAATTACAAACAAAACTGGATAAACTCTATATAATTCACATGATATGACTGACACTTGTGGCAATCTTAGATATACGAAACATGATGGAATATAGAAAAGTTAAGAGGAAGAGAATACTATATTAGTCAATAATGGTTGAATGTTCCAGATGGGTTTGAGGTAAATTTAGGAATTATGTTTGTGGGTTTGATTTCAGCCTAATAGCATTATAATTGTCACCAGACACTTTC
>NC_091582.1:23378775-23383775 GCF_042767895.1 Penaeus vannamei | reverse complement strand
TATATATATTGACATATATGTATGTATACACATAAACATATACATATATATATATATATACATGCATATATATATATATATATATATATATATATATATATATATATATATATATATATATATATATATATATATATATATATATATATATATATATATATGTACATCTATATACACATATATTTATACACAAACAAACACGCACACAAATGCACTCGCACAGTGGTAGAAAATTTGGCCCCAGGCATCTCAGATTATGCATGCGATGACATCATACTCAAAGCTGAGAGAGACTCCAACAAATACAAAGTAGAGGAAGAACATTGCAAAGCCAAGACCTTTGGCCATCTTCCACCTGGAACAAGCAATGGAGATAATGACAAACATGAGCATGGTGAAGAGCAGCAGAATGGAGCATGCCATGCCCTCTGAAAGAGAAAAAAGAAAAAATTCTGATTAGAGTCTTTTATTTCCTCTACCAAATATTAAAATTTCTATTAAAATGTCAAAGCTCTACTTAGAAGTCTCCTTTGCCACTTGAATTGCTATTGTCCCTTAACTCAAGGTTCCATTATACTCATATGACAAACAAGATGAAATCCAAACAACAAATTGCATTCATACCTGAGTTTACATAAATGGGATCCACTGACCAGGGGTTTGGCCTTTCATTCGCATAATTTTGGATCACTTGAACTAAGGCATACAACAGCCATGGGATAGGCAGGCTGAAAATAGAAGAAAGATTATGGAATTTTGTTACACAATTCTTTAAACTTCAAAACATTTCTTAAAATAAAGAACTACCTGTCTCAAATGCTCAGAAACTTGTTAGCCAATGTCATGTGCTATAACACTACATCTTTAGTCTGGGCCTATAAGAGGCCCATGAGAAATTTTCTGCAACATTGCCTGTAGCTTACTGGAAAAAAGATGTGACTAGAAAGAAAAGTTTCAAAAAAACATTGCACCTTCATGGTTTCTGCATGTCTGTTAGTTCAGCTAAGCAATTACAAATCTACCTTTTCCTTTAGTGTATGTACTTGAACATCATTTATTTTCAATATAAAAATTGTGACATGGGAAACCTGAATCATGTTTTGAAATATTTGTACTTTATATTGCTAGATAATTTCGGAATTTCTCATCTCAGTTTTTTTTAGGATATACTGTTGTATCAAGTTCAAAGTCCTGCAGTCAGCAAGATACACAGATTTACTTTTATCTCCTTATCATCACTTTAGATTAAAACCTAAGGACTTACAATGCCAGATTTCACAATGACACAGTGTCACATGTTCTTTAACATCTTATTGGAATTATCCTTGGTTTCCATACGACTTAATGGTAATTATTCCCTCATTTACTAATATTAATATATCGACATTCAATTCTCATGCACGTAGTGCTTGCATAAAATTACTGACACACCCAGCAAAGATTCCTGAATATTACCAGATAATTTTAATAAAATACAATAAGGCCTTAAGTCCATTTATAGTTCTGCCTCAAACTTTAAAAAAAAAAAAAAAATCTCTAGATGCCCTGGCATCCATACAAATACCTTTAGGTGACTAAAAATCAAAAGAAAATGCTCTTGTAATAAGTGAAGCCATTCAGATTTTTTTGTTGGCAGAGACCCTGGTATCATTGCAAATCATACCAGACTGTTATACCTATCAAAATATGGACAAAATTAGAATACTACTCTCTACATCTTTATCCATTTAAGGAATCCAAGTTAGTCTTTCTACAAATTGTGCAGAATGAAGATGTAAGGATAATTCTCAGTGCCCCTATAATACAAAGGATTCTAAACATGACTCAATTTATCCTCTGTGTTTGAAAGAATAGCATACATTGCTATCTCATTTGGTAATATTATACTCATCTTCCAGAATATGTGTGTCAAAAAGTATATAAAACAGTGTAGTAAAATTAACTAAGGTAACTTTCTTACTATTCCTTAGTAAGGGGCTGGGCAACAAGTAATGTCCATATGCATATAACAAAACTGAATATAACCATAAGTAAGGCTCCACATGGTTACTCTCTACCACTAAGAAAAAGATTCTGTCCCCCTCCTTTTACATAAGCACTTTGCCCTTAAAACCATCCTTGAACATCTTACATTTTGAATAATGTATATGAAAGCTGCACTGATGGATTCCTTCTCTCTCAGATCAAAGTAGAATGTGCTATGTTGTGTAATAAGACAATATATTGAAGAGTTCCTGGCTCTGTAACTCAACATAATCTGGCCTGGTGGAGAGAATTCCAGCTACAGAATTCTAAGGGAACCATAGCTTGGGAGTTACTTTCTGCAATGCACAGAATGCTTTCCAAGCCATGGACACACACATAAAGGTGCTGCAAATATTGGACATGATATTAGAACGAATGCATATTGTATAGAAGAACCAGCATATGTTATATTTCTTGTGTGGGAATCCTTGAGCTTGAAAAATGACGTGCAAATATATTAGACTTTGCATATCATCTTAATAGAATCTCACCATCATATCTGTAAGAACTTAGTCAATCTGATAAATCATGAAAATTATGAAAGCTACAGCATTAAGCATTATAATGAGTTTCCACATGATGAGAGAGACTGTGAGATGTGACCATGGGATTGGATTCGGTTTGTACTGGCAATAATAGGTAGACTATACAGTGAAGAATATAAACAAACGCTTTCATGCTGTATCTCACAAGCACTATGTAATACAACCTTTCAGGATTCCTGAGTGTAATAAAAGGTCTGTGATTTTTAATTCCATCTGAAGTACTGGCAGAAAAATATTTGTTATCTAGTATTACATTACAATGTCTAACACAACTAATAATTGTGTCAAAGCTTACCTACACTTGTGCATTTAGCCCAATGGTAAATAAAGGAGTATTTAAATAAAAAAATGTTGGAATATAACTATACTGATTTTGGGAGAGAGAACACCTTACAGGTAAATAAGAGCAAAAGATACAATTATAAACTCTAACACAGAAATGACTTGCTTGATGTAATTTGCCTCAAAATAAGGTCATCCTATAAAAGCTTAAAATTTGAATAATAAGGAAACTAAAACAGTATCTTGTCCTTTGTTATCTGTATAATCCTATAACTAATAAACTCTGGCCTACTTGAAAAAAAGTCACTCCACAAAACGGGACAACCGCATTTACCACAAGTGCAAGCGCGCGCACACACACGCACACGCACACACACACACACACACACACACACACACACACACACACACACACACACACACACACACACACACACACACACACACACACACACACACACACACACACACACACACACACACACATACACCATACCCTACCAAGGCACACCCAACCAACAAACAAACACCCCCCAAAAAAACCTTACCCGCAAGTCACATCAAAGAGGTTACTGCCTACAGAAGAGGACACTGCCATATCCCCAAAGCCCTTCCTGGCCACGATGACAGAGGTGATCAGGTCTGGGACGGAGGTACCTGCAGCCAGGACTGTGAGGCCCATTACCTGCAAGACAAGACAGGTAAGTGAGTGGGACGTTAGATTAGATTGGGTCAGGTTATTGGTTGCTATTGTTATAACTATTATCATCTTTATCATTATGATGATTATTATCATTATCATTATGATGATTATTATCATTATCATTATGATGATTATTATCATTATCATTATGATGATTATTATCATTATCATTATGATTATTATCATTACAATAATGATGATTATTATCATTATCATTATGATGATTATTATCATTATCATTCCTATTATCATTATTATTATTATTATGATCATTACCATTATCATTATCATTACCATTATTTTTATCATTATCACCATTATTATTATCATTATCACCATTACTATTATCATTATTATTACTATAATCATTATCATTATCAATATCATAATTATAACTATTGTTATCATCAACACCATCTTCATCATAAAAAAGGGAAACTACACATAGAAAGATGTGTGTGTGTGTGTGTGTGTGTGTGTGTGTGTGTGTGTGTGTCTGTGTGTGTGTGTGTGTGTGTGTGTGTGTGTGTGTGTGTGTGTGTGTGTGTGTGTGTGTGTGTGTGTGTGTGTGTGTGTGTGTGTGTGTGTGTGTGTGTGTGTGTGTGAGTGTGTGTGTGTGTGTGTGTGCACGTGTTTCTATATATATATATATATGTATATATACATATATTTACATATATACATATATTTACATATATTTACATATATTTACATATATTTACATATATATATATATATATATATATATATATATATATATATATATATATATATATATATATATATATATATATATAGATATACAGACATATATTTACATATATATATATACACACACACACACACACACACACATATATATATATATATATATATATATATATATATATATATATATATATACATATATATATATATATATATATATATATATATATATATATATATATATATATATATATATATACAGAGACAGACAGACAGACAGCCCCACCCTTCCACCCAAGAGCAACACTTCTCCCCCACAGACCTCAGGGGGAATGGAGATAGCCTCGCCAACCAGCCCCGCCCACCACACCATCAGGTACGAGAAGAAGGCGATCCAGATGATGCTGCCGATGAAGGTCACGAAGAAGAATTTTTTCCCTGGAGGAAGAATGAGGTCGATGAGGTTGAGGGAAAATAAGAGGCGCGTGGATAAATAAATGGAAAGAATGGCTAGGGGGAAAGAAGAGGTGGGGAAACATACACTAAAATATACGCAAATGTCATATAATCCAGTCTCTTCTTTTGCCTGATAACTCTCATGAGAAACCATTAGAGATCATATAGTTCTTAAAACAACATGCCAATTCTGTCATAGTTTTAATAGGTGCCCATCCATAGTGAAAGTGTATTGACAACTCATTCATAATGGACTTTGTATGAACAATTCATTCATATTA
>NC_091582.1:23358775-23361275 GCF_042767895.1 Penaeus vannamei | reverse complement strand
CTTCTCGGTGAAAATACGTTTCCCAATTCCAGCTTTTGTTTCATCGCTGCTTTAGCCGTTATTGCCGAGGCTGCGCGGCGGTCGGGCAGGAATATGCTGTTTGGCTGGCGATGTGTGTGTATATATATATATGTGTGTGTGTATATATATATATATGTGTCTGTGTATATATGTATATGTGTGTGTGTATATATATATGTATGTATATATACATACATACATACATACATATACAGACACGCACACACACATACACACCTGGAATCATCAAATGTACTACGCACTTATTCCTACGCTATAGTACGAGCATAATCGCCAATGGCCGCTTGTAATATTTTCATCTCAACGCTCAACTACAAGAAGACTTCCACTGAACCCTTTTCCAACGCCTCTCTAAAACAACAAACGTCTTCGGTGGCCATTCCTCCCTTGAGCGACACACAGCAAACAACACAGACTCCACAGCAACGCATTTCCTGACTCAAACCCACCAGCACTGGAACAACTTTAGCTCCTGAAGTTTAATTTTTTTTTTTTCATGTGACATATTTCCAAATTTCCTCAACTTCCGTCTGCTCTTCGGCGCGTCCAAGTTACGAAGTTACCAAATTACCGAATTACCCGTTACCCGAAGACATGTAAGTCAGCCTCCGAGACAACAGCAACCCACAGACACACCGCAGGAAAAGGTCCCTCTCTGACCTTGTTGCTATGGCGTCCTTGCTCTTCCGTCAAGAGACAAAACTTCACAAGGACCGAGAACCAAGTCGCCTTCTCTCGCTCAGCGGAACTTTAAGGGATTTTTTGCTGTTGTTGTTCATCTTGCGATGGAATAGGATAGAATCACCATCTTTTCTACTATTTTTCTGCTGTTTTTTTTTTTTTTTTTGTCTCTCCAGTCGATGTTGTTATCATGTTAAAATATCATAACCGATATCATTGCTACTCTCCTTCTCCTCCTATTTTTCTTCTTCTTCCTCCTCCTCCTCTTCCTTCTCTTCCTCCTCCTTCTACTCGTCGCAATCATCATCACCAACATTACCATCCTCACCATCGCCACCAGCACCTCTACCACCATCTGTGTTGTTATCCTCCTGCTCCTCATTATCTTCATCATCATGACTACCAGCATTGCCATCATAACCATCAACATCATTATTATCATCACCACCACCACCATCAATACAGCCCTCACCACCAATATCCAACACAACCACCTCCACCCTCACCACCAACCACCACTAACCACCATCTTCACGACCCTCACCCCCACCACCACCTTCACGACCCTCACCCCCACCACCACTACACCAACACACCAAGACTTTACCCCCACCATCAACCACCACCCCCACCAACCACTCTCACTCTTACCACCCACCAACCACCATCCCCCCACCAATCCCCCTCACCACCACTCCCCACCCCTCACCACCGGAGAACGAGCCGCCCAGCCTACTTTGTCGCGCGGAACTCCGACACCGACCGACGCGACTGATCAATACTCTCACCCAGATTACTTTGGGATCTCCTCTGCGTAAATCAAAGGGACGGAGAGAGAAAATCGAGAAGGGGGGAGGGGGAGGAAGAGGAAGAAGGAGAGAGGAGGAGGAGGAGGAGGAGAGAGGAGGAGGAGGAGAGAAATAGAGAAGGAGGAGGAGGAGAGAAGTGGGGGGGGGGAGGAGGAGGAGAGAAATAAAGGAGGAGGAGGAGGAGAGAAATAGAGAAGGGAGGAGGAGGAGAGAAATAGGAGGGAAGAAGGAGAGAGGAGAAAAGGGGGGGGGTGAGGAGGAGGAGTAGGAGAGAAATAGAGAAGGAGGAGGAGAGAGAGAAGTGGGGGAGGAGGGAGGAGAAAAGGAGGGAAGGAAGGAGGAGGAGGAGGGGGAGAGTAAATAAGGGGTAGGAGGAGAGAAATTGGGAGAAGGAGGAGAGATAAACTGGTGGGAGAAGAGAGAAGAGAAATAGAGGAAGGGGAAAGGGGAAGGAGGAAAAGGAGGAGGAAGAGGAGGGAGGAGAGAGAGAGAGAGAGAGAGGGAGAGAGGGAGAGAGAGAGAGAGAGAAGAGAGAGAGAGAGAGAGAGAGAGAATGGGAGAGAGGGGGTGAGATTAGACGTCGGCATCGGTCCAGTGATGGAAGTTAGGGCGTAAATGGGGGTGGGAGAGGAGAAAGAGAGGAGGTGAGGAAAGGAGGAAGGAGAGAGAGGGAGAAAGGGAAAGAGAGAGAGAAAGAGAGAGAGAGAGAGAGAAAGAGAGAGAGAGAGAGAGAGAGAGAGAGAGAGAGAGAGAGAGAGAGAGAGAGAGAGAGAGAGAGAGAGAGAGGAGGGAGGGAGGAGGAGAAAGGAAGAATGGGGGGGGGGAGATTAGACATCGGCATCGGTCCAGTGATGGAGAGTTAGGGCGTAAATGGGGTGAGGGAGAGGAGAAAGAGAGGGGGTGAGAAGGAGAGTAAGGAGAAGGAGAAGGAGAAGGAGAAGAGAGAAGGAGAGAGAGAGGAGAGAGAG
>NC_091582.1:23351275-23356275 GCF_042767895.1 Penaeus vannamei | reverse complement strand
CTTAGTGAGGTGGGCATTGGACCGAAGTGGGCATGGGCATCTTTGAGAGTGGAGGGCATGCCCGACGTGGTGGCAAGGTGATCCTCATATATATATATAAATAAATATACACACTCCTACACATTCAAGTATGACCTCGTGAGAATACAGAGCAGACAACGTGGTGCTGGGTGCTGCGTTGCGTCCAGGCAGAGGTGTGTGTTCGGCCAGACTTCGAAAGGTGGGGGCCATGGGGCGTGGTGGGGATGCGAGCGAGCTGGGGCAAATGGGACGCTGGACGCCCCCCTCCGTGCCCTGGAACCTCGACTCAGACGCACCCACATAGGATGCGTTTCGAGTGCGTGAGAGGGCATGAGAAGGGCGGGCCAGCCGTGTTCTGAGAGGCCCATCTACGTGGGCGTGCGTTACATCTCGTGGCTCCTGCGGGCGGCTGCGGCCCTTGGCGGAGTGGGCGGAGCCGGCGAGGGCGTGCGCGGAGGTGGGCAGTGGAGGGGAGTGGGTGGGAAGGGGGCGTGGGGTGCTCCACGTACGTCGGAGTCCTGGGCGGCCCAAGACAGCTGTTGCGCGATGGGCTTGTGACCGGCCACGTCCACGGGCGTCAAGACACCTACGGTCTCGACATCTCCCCACGGAAGAGGACCGTCGCCCGCCGCCTCCTGCTGTTTGGCCGACTCGCCCGCCATGTGCACGTGAGTGAGGGTGAGGTCGTCAGGCACGTCACCGTTGAGCTGGAACGGCTGAAAGGCGGCCAGGCTTACAGCGGGCTCACATGACACAGGCTGTAGGCTTTATCATCGGGCTCACATAACACAGGCTTTTTATTTGTCATCGGGCTGCTGAGACTACAAAGGCTCTCTATATCATGCCACTTTACGTTAGGGGTAATGATCAGTCATGATGCCAAGGTGGGGGAGGGCAAGGCGCGAGGGGCACCAGCGGGGCACCGGAGGGGGAGGGGGCGTCCTGAGCAGGCACCTTCACCCGCCCAGAGCCTCGTCCCGCCGGCACCTGAGTCCTCAGAGCGAGCTCCAGGCACGTCGCGCGAGGCCGAAGGGGCGTCCCGGGCGCCCGCCGTCAGCCGTGGGTCGCTTAGCGTGACGAAGGCGTCCGGCCCGCGAGAAATCTATTGCGCCTGACCTTTCTCTCCCGCCAAGGTCGCTGCGGCTGCGGGCGGAACGAAGGAGGCGAGGCAGTCGAGCTCTCCGGAGGAACTAAAGCAGCGCAGCGACGGAAAGGAAACGGACCTGATGTCTCGATTAAAAAAAAAAAAAAATCAATTCGCTCCGTTATAACGCTTTTCTCTTACGTCTGCTCACTAGTTCCTACCGGATGAAAGCGCTTTCACTCCCTGACCCGCGTCGCTCACGAAACTTCCCCCTAACCTCAAAATCCTCCTAAACTCCGTCTCTTCTACTTCTACAAAACCGCCTTCTTGCCAATCCCCCACGAATATTTTCCTACCTCCTCCTTTTTCCCAAACAACCCCCTCCTCCCCCCCCCCCCCCCGACGCATTTTCCTAACAGAGAACAACCGTCGCATTGAAATATCCCTCCTACGGACTTTATACAAACCGGCTGCTATTCCTGGGACGGCCGCAGCCCCAGCACAATGCACCTGTTTTTACGTCCATACACCTACGTCATTCATAAAAGGGATGTTTATATTCTTTTCGCGGGGCTTTCAAAACCTCTCCATACAGCCTTCATAGGGACGAATGCTCCTGTTCTTCGAGCCAACTCCTTTCAAGAGACGGAGCGAAGGCGAAGAAGAAGATGGAGAAGAAGGGATGAAAAGAAGAGAGAACAAAAGAAGACTCAAACATTAATAAAAGACAATAACAAAACAAGAGTGGTTATATACGTGATAAACACATACAAGATAAACACGTCTGGTTTAAACAGGTTAAAGAGAACGGAATTTGAGTTTCGTAAGAAGGGACACAAAAGAAATGTCAAAATTTACGATGACAAGAAAGAGAGAAACAGGCGGGAAAATAACCACATCACCTTTCCCTTCTCTGGCTGTACCAACAGACGTATTCATCTCTATTGCAGACAGAATAATAAAAGAAAGTAAGGAAATACACCTAGAGGAAAATACACCGAGCGGTTTACACACCACGTGACAAGAAGGCGGTGAAATCCATATATCGACAGCGGGATAAATATTCTACCTATGATCGACCTACAGTGCTGTTAGCTCTCTCCTTGATGCTTCAAAACCGTCGGTCATCCCTTACGAAATCATACTTAAAAACAGGAAGGAATAACCTTAAAAAATGCCTTCAAATAAGATGGAATGCGCATTATATTTAGCGTACATTATTTAAGATATCCACGAAGCATAAGGCCGGTGGGGCACCCGGTTTGCATTAGAATATTGCAATCAATATTTCGCTGCAGGTGCAATACTGTCATCAGGCAAAAATGTCACGGAAATGCTTTTATATTTCAGACACTCGGACAGCGCCTCTGCATTTACGTTACTCATTTGTTTTAGTGCTTCGGATAATAAAATAAAAATAATGTGGTTCTTAATTAAGGATTTCGAGCATGTGCGTCATATACAATATCTAAATGTAAAAATGAATGCACACCTCGCCCAAATAAGGCTGGCAAAGCTTACAGAATCCTTTTTTTAAAACAAGAGGGTCGAACAAATGACGGGGGCCAAGCGCAGTGTCAAAATGGCGGGAAAATTCGCTTTCACACTTGCATGAACCAATGCGCTTTCCATCTTTTTCGAAATCGATCATGGAATATCTCGCAGTTATTGCGAATTTAATGTACATGACATCAAATGACCATCGTTTTGCGGACAAGATATTGGAGCATCAAAGAGAAAAATAACGGAAGTACGAAATTGCTCATGAAATCATTTATCATCATCATTGTTATTAATATTACTGCCTTTCAGTTATCCAACACACCATGATTATTTAACAAAAACTCATGTATGGAATCACGCATGATAGATTTCATGTTAGTTCGTGTCTGTACTTATATGCAAAAAAGTGCATATACGTAAGTTTACATAAATGTGTGTGTGTGCGCGAGTGTATACATCTTTCAAAACATTTTTTTTATGTATAGCGTACATGTATCTATTGCGTGCTTGCTTCCAATACATAAGGACTTTTATTTACGTAGCGAAATATAATGATTTAACACTACTTCCATAGAAACACATTAACAAACATCTATGGAAATAATGAATTGTTTTAATTAGTAGAAAACGGCCTCATATCGCATTTTCTGTTTAATGAAGAACGTGGGAATCGATAAATTATGGTAAACGTAGGTTATAGTCTTTTTTTAATCAGTTTCAGAAATTAAATCGTCTATTTAATCACCAGCTTTAATCTGACTGTTGAATGTTTAATTAGGGAAAGTCATTAGAGTAATCATATATTCAATTTCAGCGTAATTATCGCCGCTTTGTTATCAGCAGTGAAAGAAAGGACCTCATTATCATTATCACTGGTGACAAATTACACCAGATAATAAACTAACTGTCAACTTTTTTCAATAACAAAGCCACCCCACTTTAATAATTTTGATATCAGGAATAACAGCCGAATCTCCTTTTTTTCTGAGTTTAATATAAATCTAATTCCCGTACTGATGTCACATATTCTGTATGATTTGAGTACTTACGTTCTTTCACTGGCCAATACGAAAAAAAATACATAAATAAATCAATCAATCAAAACTCGTAGGCAATAAGCACACGCAGTCAAAATTCCTCATCGGAGATAGGCCTACCCAGTCCACTCTCTCTCGCCGCAATATCCATCCATACTATTTATCATATATTATCCACGAAGGAAAATCAACATCCACGGGTATTGCTTATTTAAAATCCCCCTCCAAAAGAAAGGGCAGCGGTTTAATTATTGCAGAGAATGGCCTCGTTCAACCGCACTGCAGCCGATATAGGCGGACCGACCGATGCTCTGCTTTCGCCAAATCCTTTAATTATCAGAAGCGGAAATCTTGATTACTCGCTTATCCGATGTAGTTCAGTTGCGAGGAATATATCTGCATATATCTTCACTTTCTTATCTATATTCCATATATATACATATATAAATAAATATATATAAATATATAAATATAAATATATATATAATATATATATATACAAATATATAAATAAATAAATAAATAAATAAATAAATATATATATATATATATATATATATATATATATATATATATATAATATACACACATACATATGTGAATATATGTATGTATGTATGTATGTATGTATATACATATATATATATATATATATATATATATATATATATATATATATATATATATATATACATATATACATATATACATACATACATATATACATACATACATATATATACATATATATACATATATATATATATATATAAACGTATATATTTATTTTATATATATATATATATATATATATATATATATATATATATATATATATATATGACATCAGGAAAAAACAAACAATGTGTTCCACCTTTCTCGACACAGAAGCTGAACCTGCGACCACTCGACCCTCTGCCTCAGCCTCCCCAAAACAAACATGGCGACCGCAGACCACAAGAACGACCGTTAATAACCGTTAGACCCCGATTAAACGTCCCCATGGGAGAGCGCCTTCGGGGGAAATTCACAACCTCTGTTTTTAATTTCAGGACCTGACTTGACCTAGTATAAATGTCGGGAAGTAATTAATAAGATTTCAGGCATGAGGTCAAGTCCGCCGGGATATTGACATTTGGGTTAATGAACTTGAACTCGAAAATTCAAACGACGCAAGAGTCAACCGGAAATAAAAAGGGTTGATCAAAGTGGAAACGCAATCAAGCATCTAACATAAAAATGAGGTGACATTCATGACTCGCATCAAGTTTTGGATCAATGGTTTATTATTTTCGTGAATGACGGGTAACCGACAAGGAAAATAACGTGGGGGAAATAAGGTAATTCAATCATAA
>NC_091582.1:23341275-23346275 GCF_042767895.1 Penaeus vannamei | reverse complement strand
GGATACGCGTGCTTCATGCTTCCACACCTGCGACCTGGCACCCTGGCTACATCCGGGCACTGTGGCACTCTTCTTTTTTTTTTGGAGGGGGGGGAGGAAGAGGGAGAGGGGGGTTAGGAGGGCATGGGAGGGAGGGAGGGAGGGGGTAGGGAGGGAGGGAGGGAGGGAGGGAGGTGGGCCAAAGGGACAAGGTGGAAGGAGGGAGGTAGAAAGGGAGAAAATAGGAGGGAGGAGGAGGAGGAGGAGGAGGAGGAGGAGGAAGAGGAGGAGGAAGGAGGAGAAGAAGAAGAAGAAGAAGAAGAAGAAGAAGAAGAAGAAGAAGAAGAAGAAGAAGAAGAAGAAGAAGAAGAAGAAGAAGAAGAAGAAGAAGAAGAAGAAGAAGGAGGAGGAGGAGGAGAAGGAGTGGGAAGAGGAGGAGGAGGAGGAGGAGAAGAAGAAGAAAAAGAGGAAGAAGAAGAAGAAGAAGAAGAAGAAGAAGAAGAAGAAGAAGAAGAAGAAGAAGAAGAAGAAGAAGAAGAAAAGAAGAAGAAGAGGAGGAGGAAGAAGAAGAAGGAAAAGGAGAATAATAATAATAATAAGAAGAAGACGAAGACGAAGTAGAAGAAGGAACAGCAGAAAGAGGAGGAGGAGAAGAAGGAGGAGGATAAGAAGAAAAAGAAGAAGAAGAAGAGGAAGGCGACGAAAGACGAAGAGGAAAAGGAAACAGAGGAAGGGATCGAATTCATATATTTGGCCAGTCGATGAAAGACGGAAGGCACAGGATTCGTACCCAGGCGCTGGCACTCCAGAGGGGGGGGGAGGACCCACCCACCCACTGGCACTGTGAGGGCCAAAGGAAGAGAAGGGTGAGAGGTTAAAGAGGGTAAGGAGGGCAGGAAGAGTAAGGAGAGTAGGGAGAGTAAGAATAGGGAGGGTAAGAAAGGTAGGGAGTGTAAGGAAGAGTAAAGAGGGCAGGAAGAATAAGGAGGACAGGAAGAGTAAGGAGGAGAGGAAGAGTAAGGAAGGTAGGGAGAGTAAGGAAGGTAGGGAGAGTAAAGAAGGTAGGGAGAGTAAGGAAGGTAGGGAGAGTAAGGAAGAGTAAGGAGGGTGGGAAGAGTAAGAAGGACAGGGTGAGTAAGAATAGGGAGGGAAAGGAAGGTAGGGAGTGTAAGGAGGGCAGGAAGAATAAGGAAGGTAGGAAGAATAAGAAGGGCAGGGAGAGTAAGGAAGAGTAAGTAGGGCAGGAAGAATAAGAAGGGTAGGGAGAGTAAGACTAGGGAGGGTAAGGAAGGTAGGAAGGGCAGGAGAAGGGTACAGGGCATCACTCAGAACACCTGAGGGGGAGAGGAATAAAAAAAATAAATAAAAAAAAAGTGCCACCAAGTTTTCCTGGCTGGCTAAAGAGGCAAGAGGCCGATAATGGGAGAGGCAAGGGAGGTGGCACTTTCTGGCACTTCTCCTAACTAAAACATGGGAGACGGGGACTGGGGAAGTGCCGAGGGAAAGGCACTCTTTTGGAATATCATTTTAACGCGAAGTTGAAGAAGGAGGTTTGTGGTGGAGCGAAAGGGGGAAAGGAGCAAAAGGGAGTTTATTCTTTAATGAGAACAGACCGAAAGAGATTTTTAATATTCTTTATTTTTATTTTTTAATTTTTTACTTTTTACGAAAATAGTGTTCTTTATCAAGGGTGACTTTGACTTTGATAGTACTTTTTAAGAGTAATTTTGGTGGCGCGGGAATGACAGAATTTCTTAGTAGTGTAAAAGGTTCTTATTATACACAATAGAAGCATTTTAAAGGGATTGGGAGAACATTACAAGTGAAACGTTATCCTCTTGTAGCGGAAAATGATATTACAATTTATATAAAAAGATAGATGGTGAGACAGAGAAGTAGGGAAAGAATAAAAATAAGAAAACAGATGGATAAAAGCAAGAAAATTATTTTTGAGATGTAATATACGAAAGAAATGGGAAGAGAAAATGAAGGGATAACTGGCGGCTGATAACAGGCGAACAGATAGCACTGTCAGAATTAATTGGGTTTTATGATCACCGCGAACGATGGGTAATGAACAGGTGAAAGAAACAATAGGGCGAGGAGAATTAACACGAGGGGCTGCCACTTTCGAAAATGGCTACGTGCACGTCGCCGGGGAGAGGCGAATGGAGGAGGGGGAGGCGAGGATATGATGGAGATGAAGAACGTGGGACGGGAGAGAGGGGAAGTAAGAAAAACGGGAATAAAGAAGGTGGCACTAGGAAAAGACGGAAGTGGAAGGCACTGTCATGAGAGGGTCGTCATCAAGGGCATTAGGAGCGGGCCAGGAGTGCCAGAGAGGGCCAACCAAGGGCCGAGTGCCGGCTGCAGGCGTTGCCAGGTCGAGGTCATGCTGGCGACCCCTGGGCGTGTCTCAGGGGTCGGCGAGGCTAGCGAGTCTTACCGCCGGGGTGGTGACGACGGCCTCGGGGTCCGTCGCCTCGGGGGCCGCGGCGTGCAGCGTCGGGGTCACGCCGTTGTTGTCGCCGTTCTGGGGAGCCTTATTGGGAATCTTGCGCACAGAGTTGGTGCCATAACTCACATTGTTCGCCACGGAGTTGCTCTCGGACTGCAGGTCGCCGTTGGTGTGCGGGCCGCTCTGCGAGGCCGCGTCCGAGGAGCCCAGCGAGTCGACGTGCGTCACCTCCGTGCCCTGCGACGAGCGGCCACTTACGTGCGACTGATTGTCAGGGCGAGGGTCGGGGGCCAGGCCGTCCGAGCGGTACGTCTCCACGCGGCCGTTCTGGGGCTTGGTGGCGTCCAGCAGCACCTTCAGCGAGGCGATGGCGTGCAGCTGCGTCGCCTTCTCGTCCACCTTGCCTGCAAAGCGAAACAGTTAGTCTCCCGCTTCTGCCTTTGCGGAAAAACACCACAGTCACCTCACGAACAGACACGGGGGAGGGGGCAGGGGGCAGGGGGGGCTAGGGAATCTGCATTTCGGGGGGCAGGGGGGGGGATTCTAAGGGGTCTAATGGCCGAATCAAAGCGCACAGTAAGGGGGTCGAGGGAACACCTTGCTAGGGGCTACACCAAGGCTCGGTCAGACACTCGCGCCCTCTCGCTCGCTCGGGACTAAGCTTCCCTCTCACCGACATGCAGTTTCCTCCGGCCGGGGAGGAGGTCGTGGCCACCGCCAGCACTTTGGTTGCTACTTTTCTTATCGTATCTTTATTATCATTATTATTGTTATTATTATTACTATCATTGTTATTATTATTACTATTATTATTATCATTATCATAATCATTATTAATATTACTATTACTACTATTATCACTATCATTATTATTATTACTATCATTATTATTATTATTATTACTATTATTATTATTATTATTATTATTATTATTATTATTATTATCATCATTATTATTATTACTATTATCATTAGCATTGTTACTATTATCATGACCATTATCTTTTATTATAATTAGTATTGCTACAGCAACAACTACTACTATTATTTATATAAATATTGCTACTTCTGTTACTATCATTATTATTATTATCATAATTATCCTTACTTTTACTATTGTTATTATCATTATCATCACTATTACTATTCCTACTATAATCACTGTTACTATTACTATTATCATTACCATAATTACTATTATTACGATCATTATTATCATGATCATTATAAACATCACTATTACTACTACTATAACTATTACTATTATCATCACTGTTTACACCAGTACTTTAATAATCATAATAAATAATATCACCATTACCATAACTACTACCATCACCATCATCAACTACCATTATCCTCATCATTATTACTATTATTTCTATTTCTCTTATTTCGCGTGTTTGGCTTATCATCTCTCGCCTTTTCTACTCCTGTATAATGGAGGTTAACCTATATGCAACTTGATAAATGTTGCAAAGCCATGAGGTCCGGAGAAATACATTATGTTGGTGTGGCTGTGTGTTGCACTGTGTTGGTATTGGAGTGATAAAAGTGTAAGAAAGAAGGGAGGAGGATTAAGAGAAGGGGTAGAAAGGGGGAGAGAAGAGAAAATAAGAGGGAGGTGGAGAGAAGTTAGAGGGAGGAATAGCGAAAGGAAGGAATAAGGATAGACTAGAAGAGGAAAGAAGTGAATCAAAGTGAGAGAGAAAGAGAGCGAGAAAGAGAGAGAGAAAGAGAAAGAGAAAGAGAGAGAGAGAGAGAGAGAGAGAGAGAGAGAGAGAGAGAGAGAGAGAGAGAGAGAGAGAGAGAGAGAGAGAGAGAGAGAGAGAGAGAGAGAGAGAGAGAGAAAGAGAGAGAGAAAGAGAGAGCAGACAGACAGACAGAGACAGACAAAGAGAGATAAAAAACAAAAACAAAGACAAGGCACAGAAAACAAAACAAAATAAAAAGTAGAAAGAAGAAACAAAGAAAACAAAATGAAAAATGCAATCTGTATCGAATGAAAAAGGAAATGTTTGATTCGCCGACAACCGTTAATTTCAGACAAGCCCGAGTGTTCGCCGAAATAGAATTTGAAATCCAGCGGCCGTTGGAATATCGGCATCAAAAGGATCATGCGACTGTGCATGAACGAGGCTCTATGTTTATATACATGTAAATATGCATGGCTGTATATAAACACGTGCATTCCATATCAAAATCAAATAATTGTTTTCGAAATGTGTTATTTTTCTGCCTCGTTTTGTTATGATGCAATTTTGTTATGCTCATTGTGCAATAAGTTTCAATAATGGAATATTAATTAATAGGAATTAATATCAATAACGGCAGAGCAAGTTTGTTTATAGATAAATACAGCAAGATAAACTTATTATCATAAAACTAGGCTCTCAGAGAGGCTGAATAGTTAGAAATTAGTGCAGGGATCATATCGATAAAAATATAAAATAGCTCTCTGTGTGTGTGTTTCTATTTGTGCTCATGTGTGCACTATACGTGTGTCTTGGAATCAAACTACAATTATGAATGACACTGTAAAAGATACACAGACATATAAAAC
>NC_091582.1:23328775-23331275 GCF_042767895.1 Penaeus vannamei | reverse complement strand
ATGAATGAATGAATGAATGAATGAATGGACGGATGGATGGATGGATGAACATATCTATATGTATGTATATATGAATGTATGTATGCATGTATGTATGTATGAATTTATGTATGTATGTTTGTAAATATGTAATTCAGTAAGTAAGTAAGTAAGTAAGTAAGTAAGTAAGTAAGTAAGTTAGTGAATATGAATGAATGAAAAAATGGAAAAGAAAGATTCAAAGTCAGACGAAAAAAGGAGAGAAACAACAGCGACAACGGATAGACAGAGAGAAAAGACAGAGACAAACGGAAGAGAAATAAAAACAACAAACACAACAAATAGACAGAGAGAGCGGGCACAGAGAATCCGCCTCGGCTAGGGGGGGAGGGGGGAGGGTGAAGAAAGGGGCACAGAGAAACCGAGAGAAACCGAGAGAAACCGAGAGAAACCGAGAAAACCCAAGAGAAACTGAGAGAAACCGAGAGAAACTGAGAGAAACCGAGAGAAACTGACAGAAACCGAGAGAAACTGAGAGAAACCGAGAGAAACTGAGAGAAACCGAGAGAAACCGAGAGAAACCGAGAGAAACCGAGAGAAACCGAGAGAAACCCGAGAGAAACCGAGAGAAAAGCTGGAGGAACAAGAGGAACCAAAACTTCTTTCCAACAGCCACTTACAACTTAGGGTTCTTGAGGGTGAACTAAATTCTGGCCGAGCGATGGAGTGAGAAGAGAGGGGGGAGAGAGAAGAAGAGAGAGAAGAAGAGAGAGAAGAAGAGAAGAGAAGAAGAGAGAGAAGGAGAGAGAGGGAGGGAGAGGGAGAGGAGAGGGAGAGAGAGAGAGAGAGAGAGGCAGAGAGAGAGAGAGAGAGAGAGAGAGAGAGAGAGAGAGAGAGAGAGAGAGAGAGAGAGAGAGAGAGAGAGAGAGAGAGAGAGAGAGAGAGACAGACATACAGACAGAGAGAAAGAGACAAAGAAAGAAAGAGAAAAAAACAGAGATCGATAGACAGAGAAAAAAAGAAAAACACACAATAGCAGAGGATAAGAATTTAAAAAAAGGAACCAAAGAAAAGAAAGAAAAAGAGGGTGAAAGAGACAGAAAGGAAAGAAGAGAGGGAACAAAGACCAGCCAAAAGAACAAACTCAAACAATTGAAGAGAACAGGTCGTTCAGAAGCGGTAGTGATGCTCAGAACGACCCCGAGGACCGAGAAGTGAGGCTAACACGACGAAGAAGGAGCAGGCAAGGCTTTGATAAATAAGATAAATTTGATAAAAATATCTTATTAATGGGTACAGAGGCAAGGGAGATCCAGAGGAAGTTAGAGGCGTATATAGTAGGGGAAGTTCGAAGAGTGAGAGAGGAAAAGAACGTAAATTATATGTATATATATATATATCAGACAAAAATTATGAAAATCAAATGACAGAATTTCTGTCGGAATATCAAAAAGATATGCTGTTGAAACAAAGAAAATGGAGAACAAAGATTTTTTAAAAGATCGTAAAAATAATGATGGTAAGAATAACAGAATGATACTAATAACAGCAGTAATAACAATAACAATAATAGGAATAATGACAAGAGTAGTAATCATTAAAACAGCAAATGGTAATAATAAGAATGAAAATAACAATGAGGCAGCGACAACAGAAGCACGATAAGCGAAAAAAGAAAAGAACTAACCTTAAGTATCATTTTGAAATATATACAAATATCAAAAGCAAAAAATTGGCAGGGGAAAGAAAGGGCTTATCCACATGCATGATTTTTTTTAAATTGGTAAATCCATATCGAAACTGAAATTGGAAATTACTCAAAAAACGACAACAGAAAACAAACAAAATTTAAAAAATTCTCTCCATAACTATTACTTTTTTTTGTGGGGGGGGGGGGTTAAGGGATGAGGGGAGGCGTTAGTATAATAATTAGTGTTTATGATAATTATAATCTGGGTTCTGAATGGTCTATTTATAAAGCCAGGCCAGACTATTATGTATCGTGCTGCGACCAATCATGAAACAACAACACACACGCCTACACACGCACACATGAATGTACATGTGTGTATGTATGTATGCGAAACCTTCCACCCCGGAAATTAAAGATAATAATAATATAATAATAACAATAATGATAACAATAATAACAATAACCGCAATAATTATAATAATAGTAATAATAATAATAATAGTAACAATAACAATAATAATAATAACAAAAACAATGAAAACAATAACAATAATAATAATAATAATAATAATAATAATAATAATAATAATAATAATAATAATAATAATAATAACAATAATAATGTAAGCTAACCAATGAACGACATAAAACACCCAAGATATGGCAACAAGGGCTTACAAAGTCCCATCCTATCCTACTCACTTCAACAGATCCTAATATCCTATCAATGAAAATGAATAAATCATATATATATATATATATATATATATATATATATATATATATATATATATATATATATATATATATATATATATATATGCCCTA
>NC_091582.1:23306275-23311275 GCF_042767895.1 Penaeus vannamei | reverse complement strand
CTCTTTCCCCGAAGTTGGAAGAGGAGACGGAAGGAAACAGAATGATTATAATGAGAATGATGAAAGTATGGCTTAGTCGGTGTGATTATCGCTTGATGATGATCATTAAACGATTGATTATCCTGAGAACTTTTTCTTTGGGGAAGGCTAGATCAGTAGCTACTCGAGGTGTCATGACGTCTGTTTTGATGATTGTTTAATGGAAATATAACGATTAAAATCATTATTTTCGATCTTTTTTGAAAACTGAAGAGACCAAAAATGATCGACCATATTCACAAAGCATCCGTAACTTTTGTGACGTCATCAAAATAAACACTATGTACTTAAAAAAAAAAGAAAAAAAATCAGACGCCATGACACCTCGAGTTGCTACTAATATAGCCTTCTCTTTTTTTCTTTTCTTTTTTTTAATGGGACTGTTTTGGTACGAGCGACTACCACTAGAGTCGCTAACGGTCATCGTTGGCTGCTAATAGTCACACGGCCGGGGGGGGGGGGGGAGGTATAATTGCCAACGTAAACGATCATTTGAATTGGAAGGCGTGTCTGCGTCGTTATGACTCCCGATCTATGCCACCAATTTCTCAAATAATACCTCTTTATTCCTCAATTCAAACCTCAAATGGTTATTTAGCTCCTCCCTCCCCCCGTACATTTAGAAAAGAACTTTACCTCCCATCTCTTCTAGAATATATTTCATTAACAACCTCCTCCTTCTACATAATTCGTTGAAAGCCATTCTCTCGCGACACAACCTCCATATGACACTTCCGTCACGTGACTCGTAAAAAAAAATAAGCAGTCACTTCGAAAATCGTAGAGACAGATACTTGGAGCAAAATCGTACCTCGATAACCGTTGAAGAATCCTCGTAGAGTGATAATCGTAATAATCGCACTGAGCGAAACGTACCTTAACTGTGATAATATCGACGAAAATGATAATAACAATATCAGCTTCCACAACAAAACAACAACAGCAATAGGAATGATAACGATAATAACAATAATAATGATAATGATAATAATAACAATGATAATGATAATTATAACAAAGACAATAATAATAATAATCATGACAAAGACAATAATAATCACTATATCAACGACACCAATAATTACTACAATAATGACAATAACAATAACAACAACAGCAATAAAACAACATAAAAGCACGGAACCCCAGGCCAGCTCGCGGCTCACCCCCAGAGAACGAGGGCGGCGCAGACCTCTCTCTCTCGAAATGGGTCTGTGGAAGCAAAGCGAAATGGGTTTCGGAAAGCGACCGGAAATCCCACGCCCAGGCCCTATGCCATGTGCGTCACGAATTAACAACAGTTGTAGAGTGAAAGGGCTGTTACATGTTTTTTTTTTTTTTTTTTTTTTTTATCTACCATGTGTTAGGTGAGAGGGGGTAGGGGATAGGGGGGGAGGGGAGGAATGGGCGTCTGGGTGAAGGGCGTGAAGGACAACATAAGTGATATATGGTAGAATTATTCCGAAAGGCACATAATGTTTATTCATGATTCTCCCTCTCTCTCTCTCTCTCTCTCTCTCTCTCTCTCTCTCTCTCTCTCTCTCTCTCTCTCTCTATCCCTCTCTATATATCTCCCTCTTTCTCTCTCCTTGTCTCCCTTTCTTTATGATATATCCCGGCATACCGATCATGGACGCGAGAGAACCGGCGCATTTCGAGACCGGAATAATCTCTGGCTGCCTCGCGAAATTTCCCTTTTATCGCCGCATCTCTCTACTCCCTTTCGACGCCCCCCCTTTCCCCCTCTTCGCCAGATATCTATCACCATTAAGCTTAGATCGCGGAATATTACACCGTAAAGTTTGGACAAGGGAAAGCGTGTCCGAGCGATCCGGCGTTTAGTCCCGCCTGTCCCGTCGCTTGTTAGCCGTCGCGCTGATCAGCTGGGACGTCGAACTCTGTCACGTCACGAGGGAGATGATGAGTCGAATTATTATCCTCCCCGTTTAGACGAAACACTTCTAATCACCGTCGCTATCGGCAAGGAAAACAAGGTAAAACAATTCTTTTCGTATTAATATTATTATCATTATTACTATTATTATTATTATAATTATTACTCTTATTCTTATCATTATCATCATTATAATTTTTATCATTGTTATTACTATTATTATTATTATTATTATTATTATCATTATCGTAAGCTATATAAAGAGCCACTCTTTTATTTCATCAATTCATCTACCTATCATATTCGTTTGTTAAAAATTCGTAGCATCAAACGCACTGACTCTCCGCCATCAACAATAAAGCGCTGATTTGACAAGAACGCGTGATTTCAAGAGCTCCGAATCCCTCCCGAAGCTCCGAAACTCCGAAGCCCCGAGCCTTCGCATCGACTCTTGAGCCGAGTCACTATCCGCACCTCCCCCGTACTCGAGTCACATCAGCTTTAGTCCAGGTCAAGTCACCTTAAGGGGGTGGTGGGTGGGTGGGTGGGGGTGGGGAGAGGGGAGAGGACGTCCAGTTCACTAGCTCCGAGGGACAAAAGACGCATTACAAACCCCCGCTGAGTGAAACCTCCGTCCATGACGCGGCGGGTACTCGGGGACGGGCATGGCGTCGCCGCTCGTTTGTCTTCCTCGCATTTCGTCTACGAGTCGGGGGCGGAGCGGGATGGCGGGAGGGAGGGATGGCGGGAGGGAAGGAGGGAGGGAGGGAGGGAGAGGGGATGAAGGAGGGTGGGGGGGGGGGTTGGTGGGGGTTCGGGCGTGGGAGTTGAACCGTGGGTTAAGGACGGTAGGAAGGAGAGGGGGAATTTTGTGAAGGAGGGAGAGAAAGAGGAGGAAAATGAGAACGAGGAAGAGAACGAAGTGGATAAGGGGAACGAAAAGAAGAAGAATGAAGAGGAAGAGAGAGAGAGAGAGAGCGAAAGAGAGAGAGAGAGGAGTGGTTGCCCCGAAGATTAAAGGCGGTCTCACAACAGCGCCGGTGCCTGCAAAACACTCCGAGAGATTGAAAGTGGCCCCCTCAATTTTGACGGCCTCCTCCTACTACTGAGAGCTTTTGTCCCGGGATTGAAGGCTCAGGGAAAAGGAGACATAGAAGAAGGAAAAATTGATATATAAATGAAAATAATAGAAGAGAGAAAGGCGATCGTCCACAACGGGCGTTCCTCCCCTCGCGCCGTTCCTCCCCTCGTCCAACACTGCGGGCAACTTTGATTTAGTGGCGATGCTAAAAGTGCCAGAGGCGGCCCTTTGAAGGAGACTGAGCAACGTCGCTCCTCCCTCCTCCTTCATCCCTTCCTCCCTTCCTCCATCTCTCCCTGTCCTTCACTTTCTTCTTCTCCATCTCTCACTATCCTTCACTTTCTTCTTCTCCATCTCTCCCTCCCTTCCTTCTTTCTCCCTTTACCTTCCTCATTCCCCTCCCTCCCTCCTTCGCCAACTTTCCCTTCCTTCCTTTCCTCCCTCCTCATTTACTCATTCCCCTTGCATTCTTCCTCATTCCCCCTCCCTCCCTTCCTTCTTCCTCATTCCCCCTCCCTACCTCACTATTTCTCCTTCATTCCTTCCCCTTCCTACCTCCCTCTCTACCCCTCTCTCATTCCTCCTCCCTTCCTCCCTCCCCTTTCATTTCCTACCTCCCTCTCTACCCCTTTCATTCCCTCCCTTCCTCCCTCCCCTTTCATTCCCTCCCTTCCTCCCTCCCCCTTCATATCCTCTCTTCCTCCCTCCCCTTTCATTCCCTCCCTTCCTCCAACACTCTCTTCTCCCTCGCGAAGGAGGCCGGGCCGAGGTCTGGGTCGAAGATGGGGATCCAAAGCCGGTCTGACGCCCCCCCCCCTCCCCCCCAATGCTCGTCACTTCCTTGTGTTGGGTTTGTAGTGTGACCTAAGGACAATGATTGCTTCTTGTCACCTTTACCTGTGTGCTGTGTCGTGTGACTCGCAGTAAGGTCTAATCTGTCGCAGTTTTCTTTGTCATGTAACCTCTAATTACATCTACAGTATGTACTTTCTGTCTACAGTATGTACTTTCTGTCATGTAACATACTATGCAATCTACTCTTTAAATTAATTTCTATGTACTGTACTTTCTGTCATGTTACCTACATAGCAAACGTCTAGGGTATATTTCACTACATCTATCGCTCTTACTAAGCGACAGCAATTATTTACATCGAAACTAGGAAAAAAAGGCTTACTAAATGTATCGAATCAGAGGAATCTCCTATGACAAAGTATTACATAACATCATCTTCTTTTTCCCTCCCTATCATCACCCTCATCACATCAACACCCTTAACCTTCTCACCCTTAAAGCAACACCCTTTTTTTTTACCCTTCCTTTCCCTCTCCCACCCTCTTTCCCCTCAACCCTCCCCCTCCCTCCCTCCCTCCCTCCTCCCCTCCCGACCCCGACCGCATCACCACCGCATCACCATTCCATCACCATCTCGCTCCCGAGTCCCCCACCGCCACCACCCCCACCATCGCCTGCCCCCGCCATCCACACCACATCCGCACCCTCGTAGGCCAATGCGGATGGAGGGACGAACGGGAAACAGACAGACGGAGGGACGAATGGGATAGCCAGGATAGTGCCGGAGATCGGACCCCTCGGGATGGTGAACAGTGACACGGCAGCGGGCGGCGTCAGCGGGGACTCACCATCGTGCAGCGGGTCGATGGTGTGGATCATCAGCTGGAGGAGGCCGTGGCGGAACTTGGTGCCCGAGTGGAGCACGGGGGCGCTGGGTCGACGTCCGCCGGACTGGGCAGGTTGGGGTCCCGCCGCGTGCTGCAACGAGAGACAAGAGAAGGCCGGTGAGCGCTCTGGTCGTCGGCTGGGTTATCGTTTTTTTTCTTATAAGTATGAATGTGTTTTTTTTTTTTCGTATTGTCAAAGTATTTTATTTCTTATATGTGTGAGTTTTTTCCCTATTGAGAAAGTTTTGATGTCTTATATGTGTGAATGGGTTTATTTTTTCCGTTTTGAGATTTTTTTTCTTAT
>NC_091582.1:23296275-23301275 GCF_042767895.1 Penaeus vannamei | reverse complement strand
GGAGTGAGAGTGAGAGTGACAGAGAGAGAGAGAGAGTGAGTGTGACAGAGAGAGAGTGAGAGTGACAGAGAGAGAGAAAGAGAGAGAGAGGGAGAGAGGGGGAAACAATGGAGAGAAAGAGACAAAGAAAAAAATGAAACAAAATAAAAAAAAGCGAGCAAGAGACACAAACTACAAAAAAACAAACAAACAAACAAAATCACATCACCCAAAGAGGATGACGAATCAACAAATCAGAAAACAAAAATCCGATCAACTAATCATCCAATCCTTTCATCACTGGCATAACTTCGCAACATGCAATGAATCAAGAGGATTATGCTGCCATTAGCCAATCAGCGAAGACGAGAGGGAGAGGAGGAAGAGGGAGAGGAAAACGAACGAGGAGGGAGGGAAGGAGAAGGAGAGGGAGAGGGAGAGGGAGAGGGAGAGGGAGGGGGAGAGGAGAGGGAGAGGGAGAGGGAGAGGGAGAGGAGAGAGAGAGAGAGAGAGAGAGAGAGAGAGAGAGAGAGAGAGAGAGAGAGAGAGAGAAAGAGAGAAAGAGAAAGAGAAAGAGAAAGAGAAAGAGAAAGAGAAAGAGAAAGAGAAAGAGAAAGAGAAAGAGAAAGAGAAAGAGAAAGAGAAAGAGAAAGAGAAAAAGAGAAAGAAGGAAAGAGAAAGAAGGAAAGAGAAGAGAGAGATAGAGAGAGACGGAGAAAGAGAGAGATAGAGAGAGGAAGAGAGGGAGAGGGAGAGGGAGAGGGAGAGGGAGAGGGAGAGGGAGAGGGAGAGAGAGAGAGAGAGAGGAGAGAGAGAGAAAAAAAAGAAAGAAAGAGAGAAAGAGAGAGAGACCGAGAGTACCACACCTACAAAGAAATACGAAGCGAGCTAATGAATAAACACGAAAATGACCCAAAGTGAAAATGACCCAAAGAGCCGGATAAAACGAGCGAGGACGACCCACCGGCCAACGAGCCTGAGGAGCGAGTCTTGAGCGAGATGTAAGGCGAGAGTTATGAGGTGTGAGGGAGGAAGGTGAGTCATGGCGGGCATCCATCTCTCGCGACGTGAGGAACATGACCCTCACTCCAGGTCAATCTTGGCTGTGATTTATCTCTCTTCTTTTTTCTCGTTTTTTTGGAAAAGTTTGGTACAAGCTGTGCGAACATGTGCGATTACACACGCACATACGCGTGGACATACGTTGGCACACTCACACATACAAGTACAGACTCACATTTACACACGCGTAAACCCACACCAACACCCACACCCACACTCACACAAACACCCATACACACCCTTCCACACCCACACATCTACCCATCCTCCCCTACACCAACCCACCCACACCTACAAAACAACTCCCTCTCCTCCCCCCACCCACCCGCACCCCTCCCCCACCCCCATCACCCACCCACACGTTGCAAGTCGATAACAAAATGACAACAACCCGGCCACGCATCCCCTCGCGAGCGTTGCCAGTATATCACTCCCTTTGTGTACCTTGACAACCGTCCCCCGTGAGTTGAAGGACGGCCGGGGACATCTCGAGACGCCGAGACACGGCCGAGGGAGGCGAGGGGCGTCGGGACGAGGGTGGGGACGGCTGAGGGACGCTGACGAGGGTGGGGACATCTCGAGACGCCGAGACACGGCCGAGGGAGGCGAGGGGCGTCGGGACGAGGGTGGGGACGGCTGAGGGACGCTGACGAGGGTGGGGACATCTCGAGACGCCGAGACACGGCCGAGGGAGGCGAGGGGCGTCGGGACGAGGGTGGGGACGGCTGAGGGACGCTGACGAGGGTGGGGACATCTCGAGACGCCGAGACACGGCCGAGGGAGGCGAGGGGCGTCGGGACGAGGGTGGGGACGGCTGAGGGACGCTGACGAGGGTGGGGACATCTCGAGACGCCGAGACACGGCCGAGGGAGGCGAGGGGCGTCGGGACGAGGGTGGGGACGGCTGAGGGACGCTGACGAGGGTGGGGACATCTCGAGACGCCGAGACACGGCCGAGGGAGGCGAGGGGCGTCGGGACGAGGGTGGGGACGGCTGAGGGACGCTGACGAGGGTGGGGACATCTCGAGACGCCGAGACACGGCCGAGGGAGGCGAGGGGCGTCGGGACGAGGGTGGGGACGGCTGAGGGACGCTGACGAGGGTGGGGACAGCTGAGGGACGCTGACGAGGGTGGGGACAGCTGAGGGACGCTGACGAGGGTGGGGACAGCAGAGGGACGCTGACGAGGGTGGGGACAGCTGAGGGACGCTGACGAGGGGACAGGGAAAAGGTGAGGGACGTTGAGGGGCACCTTTACAAAGGCGAAGACGTCTAGGAGGCTGGGGGACACTGACAAGACGCTGAGGAATAAGGGGGACGTTGAGGGGCACCTTTACAAAGGCGAAGACGTCTAGAGGCTGTATACATCAGACAACACAGCGATAAACAATGAAAGGGGTTCTGAGCGACACCTTTACGACCTGAGGACACTGATGGACATTGACAAGAAGCCAAGGATACCTGAGGACACCGGTGGAAAGAGAGAGAAAGTTGAGGGAAAATCTTTTAAATGGCAGGGACATTTAGGGACATGTTTTAAGAGGGCAGAGACACAAAGCAAAGACTTAAGGACACTTAAAGACACTGAGAAGATCAAAAGACACCCAAAGACACTGAGAAGATCCAAAGACACTCAAAGACACTTAAGGACACCGGGGAATATCCCAAGACAGCGGAACACGAGCGAAATCCCCTTAGGAATCCTTCTTCTAACCAGAGGGACACTAAAACAACACCAGAAAAAAAAAACAAAAAAACAATGGAAAATTGAAAGAAAATATGGAAAATCGAATAAAAGACTGATTAAGGGAATCCGAGAGAGGGGAAGCTTTAAGGGGAGTCCTCCGATGATAAAAAGGACGCGAGGGATTGTGAGGGAGAGATAAGAGGCCAGTTATATTGATCAACGTCATAGGGACGGGCGGGGAGAGGGGGAGGGGTAGAGGGGAGGAAGGGAAGGGGAGGAGGGGTGGAGGGTGGAAGGGTGGAGGGAGGAGGGGGTGGAGGGTAGAAGGGTGGAGCGTGGAGGGGTGGAAGGGAGGAGGGTGGAAGGGATGAGGGCTGGAGGGGGCGAGGGTGGAAGGGTGGATGGTGGAGGGACGAAGGGTGGAGGGGAAAGAGGGTGGAGGGATGGAGGGAGGAGGGAGTAGAGGGAAGAAAGAGGATGATGGGTGTGGAGGGAGGAGGGATGAGGGTGGTAGGTGGAGGGGAGGAGGAAGGTGGGAAGAGGATGGTGGGGTGGGAGGGAGGAGGGAGGAAGGGAGAAGGGTGGAGAGGTAGAGGGGAGTAGGGAGGAAGGGAGAAGGGTGGAGAGGTAGAGGGGAGTAGGGAGGAAGGGAGAAGGGTGGAGAGGTAGAGGGGAGTAGTGGGAGGAAGGGAGAAGGGTGGGAGAGGTAGAGGGGAGTAGGGAGGAAGGGAGAAGGGTGGAGAGGTAGAGGGGAGTAGGGGAGGAGGGTGGAGGTGTGAAGGGGAGAGGGATGGGGGGAGAGTGAGAAGGAAAAGAATCCCCGTCGTAGATTGCAACGGGCAAGACTCCATCTGGCTTTCGTAACTGGGGCGTTTTCCTTTGTAAATACACCGGCGACTTTTGTCTCACTGCCTGGATTTTTTTTTTTGGGCGGGAGGGGGTGTTAAAGTGTCGTTGGTTGGTCGTTTGTTTGTTTGCTTGGTTTGTCTGGTTGGTCGTCTGTTTGTTTGTTCGATCGCATGCTTGCTTGCTTGCTTGTATGTTTGCTTGTTTGCCTGCTTAGCTTGGTTGTCAGTCTGCCAGGTCGTTTGTTTGTTCGCTTGCTTGTTGGTTTCATCAATTACTTTGTTTGATTGCTTGTTCTTTCTTGCTTACATATTTATCTGGTCACTTGCCAATTCATTTCTTCGGTTACATCACGCAAAAAAAATAATAATAATAAAAAATAAATAAAAAATAAATAAAAAAAATAAATCGCACATAACACACTCACATACCAGAATTCGCAGGACTACAGGATACTCCCACTAAAAGTTTATTCTAGGTCTGCTTGCGCTTGCTTTGTCCGCATACGTAATGAGGAAGCGCCCAAAATAGCAAGCAAAAGACCGCGAACAATGTAAAGGGGCAGAGACACTGTACTTGGCTTGGGCGAGACTGCGTGGTGTGGGCGGCCGCTGGCAGAGGGGGTCTGTGTGTGCTTGGGTGAAGTGTGGGTGTTTATTGTGTGTGTGTGTTTGTTTGTTTGTTTGTTTGTTTGTGTGTGTTTGTTTGTTTGTGTGTGTGTGTGTGTGTGTGTGTGTGTGTGTGTGTTTGTTTGTTTGTTTGTTTGTTTGTTTGTTTGTTTGTGTGTGTGTGTTTGTGTTCGTGTGTGTTTCTGTGTGTGTGTGTGTGTGTCTGTATGTGTGTGTGTGTGTGTGTGTGTGTGTGTGTGTGTGTGTTTGTTTGTTTGTTTGTTTGTTTGTTTGTGTGTGTGTGTGTGTTTGTGAGGTGTGTGTGTGTGTGTTTGTTTATGTGTTTGAGTGTGTGTGTGTGTGTGTGTGTTTGTTTATGTGTTTGAGTGTGTGTGTGTGTGTATGTGTGTATAAGTAAGTAAGTAAGAAAGTAAGTAAGTAAGTAAGTGAGTGAGTGTGTGTGAACCATAATCAAGCTGACAAATGTAGAAAAGGTCTGAATGCGAATGAATATCTTCACAATACAAGAGATACATCTGACCGGTTTCGAATACATCTGCGTCATACCTTTTCTACGTGTGTGTGTGTATGTTGCGTGAGTATGCCGATTACGGTTGAGCGAGCGTGCTAATCGTCATGGAAATCAAACAAACAGAACAGATATATCTAATCTCTTTTTCTTCTTTCTTTCTTCTCTTCTTCTCTTCTTCTTCTTCTCTGTCTCTCTCTTCTTCTCTCTCTCTCTCTCTTGCGCACGTGCACACCCACACATACCTCATACATGCACGCACGCAACACGGATTTTTTTTTTCCCCAATCA
>NC_091582.1:23284170-23291670 GCF_042767895.1 Penaeus vannamei | reverse complement strand
ATAAATCTACCATAAAGGTAGGGGGGGTAGAGAAGGGAGGGGAGGGAGGGGTGAAACTCATCCATCCCCGGACTCCCCACTCCCCCTACTTTTGAATCAACTCCCCCCTCCCCCCTTCCTTCCCCCTCCCCCCGTCCAGTCGAAATCGCAAAACGTTAAGGTCAATTTGTTTTCCCTTTCACTCCCCTGTCAGAGGCTCGGGGAACATCGGTGTGGCTAAAAGGGCCTTTGCCGGAGGTGTGTGTCTTCTCCTAATCTTACGAATGGGAAGGAGGAGGAGAAGAAAATGTGTAGAGGGGGAAAGAGGGGAAAGGTGATGCGCGCCGTTTTGTTTTCGTTGTCTTTTATTTTCGGGTTTTGTTTTCGTCTTTTTTTTCGTGGGTTTCTTAAGGTGTGGGGTTTTGTGATGTTTGTTTGTCTCTCGTTTTCTCGCCTTTTTTCCCTCTTAGTTCCTTTCTGTTTTCTATAACCTTCCTCTCTCACTCTCACTCAATCTCTCTCTCTCTCTCTCTCTCTCTCTCTCTCTCTCTCTCTCTCTCTCTCTCTCTCTCTCTCTCTCTCTCTCTCTCTCTCTCACTCACTCACTCACTCACTCACTCACTCACACTCACTCTCACACTCCACCTCCTCACACTCACACTCACACTCACCTCCTCACACTACACACTCACACTCACTCTCTCTCTCTCTCTCTCTCTCTCTCTCTCTCTCTCTCTCTCTCGCTTTCGCTTTCGCTTTCGCTTTCGCTTTCGCTTTCGCTTTCGCTTTCGCTCTCGCTTTCTCTCTCGCACTCTCTCCCTCTCCCTCTTTCTCCCTCTCCCTCTTTCTCCCTCTCCCTCTTTCTCACTTTCCTTCTTTCTTACTCTGCCTCTTTCTGACTCAAAAAACACACACACAAAGGAAAAATACGAAAAAAGGGAAAAGAAAAAAACAACCCGACAAAACGAGAGGAAAAAGGGCTTTCACCGTCGATAAAATTCTCCTCCGGCTCAACGCCTTAAAAACATGTCAGCTTTGAAAACGTGTCTTACAAAGCGAGGATGAAGGAGGCTCGGGGTTTGTTCCTCCGCGAAGGGTTCTGGAAGGTTCTAGAAGGACGAGGAGGAGGAGGAGAAGGGAGGGGAAGGGAGGGGGAAGGAGGGGGGGGGGAGGGGGAGGAGGAGGAGGGGGAAGAGGAGGGAGGATGAGGAAGAGAAAGGGGGAGGGAGGGAGGAGGGGAGGAGGAAGAAAAGAACAGGAAGAGGAGGAAGAAGAAAGAGGAGAGGAGGGAGGAGAAAGCGACAGTGAGATGGTATATGAAGTTTGAAGAGGAGGAAGACAAGAAAGAACAGGAGAAGGAGAAGAGGAAAAAGAAAAGGATGAGGAAGAAGAAAAAGAAGACGAAGGGGGGGACTGAAAGTAGATCTATCCGAAAAAAAGAGTTCGAAGCAAGAAAAAATGAGAAAAAGCAGAGGGAACAGGTGGCAGGAGCAATAACAGAGGCACAAAGGGGAGTGCGAGATGCGTAGGAGAGGGCAAGACTAACCTTGAAACAGGTCGGGAAAAGGTGAACGCAATTACAAGAGCGCGAGATGCGTAGGGAGAGAGCAAGACTAACCTGAAACAGGTCGGGAAAGGCAGAACGCAATTACAAAGAGGGAATGAACGAGAGGTGAGAGGGAGAGGAGAGGGAGAGAGAGGGAGAGGGAGAGGGAGAGGGAGGGAGAGGGAGAGGAGAGGAGGGAGGAAGGGAGAAGGGAGGGGAGAGGAAGAGGGAAGGGAGAAAGGAGGGGAGAGGAAGAGGGAGAGAGAGAGAGAGAGACAGAGAGAGAGAGAGAGAGAGAGAGAGAGAGAGAGAGAGAGAGACAGAGACAGAGACAGAGACAGACAGACAGACAGAGACAGACAGAGACAGACAGAGACAGACATACAGAGAAAGAGAGAGACAATGGCATCCGGAATAATTCCAAGCCAAGCCAGCAAGACGCCAAAATTACAAGCCCCCCTCTCGGCTCCCGGCAATTCCCAAGGCTTCGTAGGTAATTTTCTCCCGACTCCATAATTCTAGCGCTGCCTGGGAATTTCTCTGACCTAGAGTGACCTTTCGACCAAGAGGCTTTAAGGTCCAATGTTGCCCGAGAGCTGGATGAGAGGCGGTGATAATTACAACAGCGCTCGGGGCTCAGCATGACTCATATAACACGTTGAAATCAGTGGATTTACGGTGTGTACTGTGTGTGTGTGTGTGTGTGTGTGTGTGTGTGTGTGTGTGTGTGTGTGTGTGTGTGTGTGTGTGTGTGTGTGTGTGTGTGTGTGTGTGTGTGTGTGTGAGAGAGAGTGTGTCCGTGTGCATGTGCGTATGTGTGTGCATATGCGTATATGCATGCATAGGTGTATGCACATTGCATATGTATGTGTATGTGCATGTGTGTGTTCGTATGTCACCGCGCCTGTATATCAATAACCCTCCATATTCACCAATTCACAAAAAAACTGCTACTACTTCTAATAATAAACAAGGCAAGAATAAATAATAATAATAATAATAAGTAAATAAATGAAAAAATAAAAAATCCACAGACAGGTATACATTCAACGCCCCAAAACTCCCGAGGTCAAAGGTCAGAGACGGGGCCACGAGGGTCATGCGGTCGAAGAGTTCATGTGTTTCCAGAATGCTAATTATCTCTCGCTTTTTCCCCCATTTTTGCATTCACGCGTCGAGGGAACAGACACAAACGCATGCTTACATGTACACATAAACGCATACAAACATACGCACGTTGTGTATGAACGTTTGTAGGTATGTGTGTATGGTTGGGTGCGTGTATGTGTGTCTACAAGCGTGCATGTATGTAGTATGAATGTTTATATGAATGTGCTCTGTCTGTTTGTTCGTGTATGTGTGTATATGTGTGTATGTGTGTATATATATGTGCACATATGTGTATATATGTATACATGTGTGCATGTGTGTGTATGTGTGTATATGTGTGCATATATATGCATATATGTGGGTATGTGTGTGTATATGTATGTGTATATATATGTGTATGTGTATGTGTATGTGTATTTGTGTGTGTGTGTGTGTGTGTGTTCGTATATCTGTCTATCTGTCTATCTGCCTGCCTGTTCGACTATCTGTCTGACTTTTCCCAGTGTGATTACAAATCTTGCGAAACAAAGGAAAATATAAAGATGAAGTTAATGAACTTTGATGCTATGGAATCTCATAAAATAATAATAAACACCTAATAAAATGACAATAAACCAAATAAATAATACTTTAAATATCTAATAAAAAACATCTAATTAACAAAGCTAAAATGTGAAAAAACGATGAAGACGCTATAAAAAAAACAATGAAATTATCCCAAAAACTAAAAAAATAATAATAATAAAAATGTAAAAAAAAAAAAAAAAAAATGGAGGCGACCCAATTCCAGGATTTATGTAATTCACCCGGCAGGTCCCGATATGGTCCTGTCATGCACAGAAACAGGGTGGAAGTTGAGGAGGAAAAATGGAAGAAGGGGGGGAAAGGAAGAAAAAAGATGAAAATAAAAAGAAATGACAGCGAGAAATGGTAGAAGAGGGGGGCGGGGAGAAAAAGAAGAAAATAAAAGGGAATGGCACAGGGAGTTATTAGAGAAAATGGAATAGGGCGTCGAAGAAAATGGGGATAATAAAGAAAATGGACCGGGGATATTAAAGAAAATTAACGGGGGATATCATACAACATGAAGAGAGGATAATACAGGAAATGGAATAGGGATATTGCAGAAAATTTTACAGGAATATTAAAGAAAATGAAAGGGGAATATCACACAAATTGGAACAAGGATATTACAGAAAATGGAAAAGGTATGTCAAAGAATATGGAAAGGGGACACTAAAGAAAACGGAACTTGGAAGTTAAACAGATGGAACAGGATTACTCAAGATAATGAAACAGGGATAATAAAGAAAATGGAAAGGGGAATTTTAAAAATAATTGAACCTGGAGATTTAAAAAAAATGGACGAGGATATTAAAAAATAATGGGGCAGGGATATTAAAGAAAAGAGTAATATGCAACTAAAGATATATAAGAACTAAAAATAAAAAGAGGACATAAACATATGAAACAAAGAGAGTAACTAATAATGGAAAAATAAATGACGGTGAATAGAGATAACCAAGGAAACAGGAGAAGAGAGGAGAAGACAGGAGAAGAGAGGAGGCGAGACAAGGACAAGAAAATTGAGATCAAAGGTCAGAGGTCAGTGAAACATTGCGTGCTACAGGACATTATATGAAAATTCAAACTTTTCTTTCTCCTTTTTTTCTTTTTTTTTTTTGCATCCGATTAAATAATAGAAGCATGAAGAGAAATACGGAAACACCCGCACACATACATACAAACATACACACAAACACACTCAAGTCCTTCACGCACACATGCACAAATACACTATTATTTCCAAATATATTCCATCTATGTGAATTCTTTTAAATACACATTAATCAAACTTTCAGAATAACGCGCTAAAGTACATTTCTATTCATGTTTTAGTGAATTATGTGTACAAGGTTCTTGAGTGTGTACGTATAGTAGGTGTGTGAGTATGTGTGAAAATGTGCATGTACTTCTGTATACGTGTGTATGGAAGTGTATACATGACTTATACATACGAGTGTGTATGGAATTGTACACATACATTATGTGTACGACCATGTATGAAATCATTTACGTACAGTATACGTATGTGTGTGCATGTAAGCGCATACACACAATATGTGTTCAAGCGTGTACGAAACAATTTAAGTACAGTTTACATACGAGTGCATATGGAACATATATCCAAGTATGACTATGAAAAATAAGTACATTCCCATTAAGAAAAAAGAAAAAAAAAAAAAAAAAAAAAATATATATATATATATATATATATATATATATATATATATATATATATATATATATATATATATATATATATATATCCTGATACTCCCAAGGTACTACTATAATTCTCAGTTATTGATTTGAGTGAAAATATAGAGAGCATTAATTCCCACGCTCCGCCCATTCGCCGACCACCACCCGATAGGTAAGTGAAATGTCTCGGTCGTGGGGGGAGGGGGGGAGGGGGGGTATTAGCGCATAAAAGACAGGCATTGAAATTCAAGAAAAATATTGCGTGAGGACCTTAATATTTCTGTTGGAATGGCCCTTGCGTCACTGTATATTAAGGGGGAATTTTGCGGGTACTTTTTATCGGGTGGGGAATATGTCTCTAATTTTGCTCTTTTCTTTATTTAGAGAAGTAGTTACATAAGATGTGTGCACATGTATGTACACGTAGACACAGACACGCAAGAATGTAAGTATGTGACGATGCACGTTTGAGTGTATGTATAAATGTACGTACATATGTATGTATGTATATATGTATGTATGTATGCATGTACGTAATGTACGTATGTGTGTATGCATACATGTACGTAATGTATGTATGTATGTACAGTAAGTATGTTATATATGTATGCTTACATATATGTATATACGCATCTATACATGTATGGACATACGTATTAATGCCCATGTATATTAGCATGAATGTACTATACGCCTAAAACACACGAAAAGACGCTACTCCCTGCAAGAGTAATTTATGCAATGCAAATCGCTCATCCCCCTAACAGGCCAATTATCCCAATCACCAGGGGGCGCTGAGTGGCAGTTCTGCCCCCCCCCCCCTCTCCCTCACAAAAATGGCACCCCGCATTTCGAGAGATACAGTAGTGTTCCCTCCCTCCTCACACTTCTCTCCTCCCTTCCCTCTTTCATACTTTCTCCTTCTTCACATCACTTCTCCCTCTTCCCCTTCACACTTCTCTTTTTTCCCCCTCATACTTCTCCCTCTTCCCCCTCACACTTCTCTTTTCCCCCCTCACACTTCTCTCCTTTCCCCCCTCACACTTCTCCTCTTCTCCCTCTTACTCCCTCACTCTCGCGTTCAGTAGTCTATGTATTGCTTCCTCCCTTTTAACGCAGTTCTCTCTCACTTTTTTCTCCTCTTTCTCTCCCTTCATCCCCCATCTCTCACTCACTCTATCTTTCTCTTCTTCTTCTTTCCTTATCTCTCTTCTTTACTCCTCTTCTTTCTTCCCCTCCCTCATTTCCCACCCAACCCTCACTCCTACTGCTCTCCCTCCTTCCTGTCTCTCACATCTCTCCCTCCTCTCCCTCCCCTTACTCCCTCAATCCAGCCTCCTCTCAACTCCTTCCTCCCTCCCTCTGTCCTCCCTAGTTCTCCTCCTTCCTCCCTGCTCCCCTCACTTCTCTCCTTCCCTCCTTCCTCCCCTTCCTCTTCCCTTGCTCCCTTCACTCATTACTTCTCTCTCCTCCCCTGCTCTCCCTTCTCTCTTCCTATCCCTTATCCCCATTCTCCCTCCCCTCACTCCCATTCCCCCTTCCTCTCCTCCCCTTCCCCACCCATATCCATCCATGTCCTCTCCCCCTTCCCATTCCACCTTTCCCCCACCCATTCCCCCTATCCCTCCCCTTCCCCCTTTCCTTCCCCTTCTTCCTATCCCCTCATTCCCCCTATCCCTCCTCCCCTCTTCCCTTCCCCCTTCCCCCCTCCTCCAATTCCCCACTCCCCTGCTCCCTCCCTCGTTACTCCTCCTCTCCTCTTCTCCTATCCCTCCTCTTCCCCCTCTTCCTATCCCCTCATTCCCCCATCCCCTCCCCCATCCCCTCCCCCTTCCCTTCCCCCCCCCCCTCCCTCATTCCAACGAAGCGCCAATCCTCACTAATCCACTTATCTCCAATGCGCTGATACGATCTTTGAGACATAACGAAATAATGCAAAAAAGACGGTGGTGGTGGGGGGTGGGGGGGTGGGGGTGGAGGAACATGCGATAAAGAAGGAGGGGGGAAGAGGAAGGTGATAAAGAGGGAAGCAAGGATGGGTGATAATGAGGAAGGAAAGAGTTAGGTGATGAAGAGGGAAGCAAGGATGGGTGATAATGAGGAAGGAAAGAGTTAGGTGATGAAGAGGGAAGCAAGGATGAGTGATAATGAGGGAGCAGGTGATAATGAGAGAGACAAAAAGGAAGTTAATAATGAGGGAAACAAGGATAGGCAATAATGAGGGAAGTAAGGATAGCTGATAATAGGGAGAAAGGAGGAAGTCGATAATGAGGGAAACAAGGATAGGCGAGAATGAGGGAAGCAAGGATATGTAATAATAAGGAAGAAGGGAGGAAGTCGATAATGAGAGAGACAAGGAAAGGGCATAATGAGTGAGGAAATAGATGATAATCAGGGAGGAAAATGAAGCTGATAATAGTGGAAGGAAAGGGAAAAATAATAATGAAGGAGGAAAGGAAGTAAACGATAAATAGATGAAATAAAAGAAATAATGATAAAGAAGAGGAATGATGATAATACTGATCAAATAAAGACTGACGAAAGACACAGAAAAAGACTTATTAGTGACTCCAAGAATAATAGATACATAGATCGATAGA
>NC_091582.1:23256670-23279170 GCF_042767895.1 Penaeus vannamei | reverse complement strand
TTCCTTCTTTTAATAACGGGAGATATATGTAGAGAAAGAAAATAAGAAAAAGTGAAATAACGACGAACTAGTTTTCCCGCGCAATTTACCCAAGTCACGAACGAACACACCCACAGCGCGGAAGGATCTTGGAAAAAAAAGAAAAGAAAAGAAAAAAAAAACGATCATATGGGATTGCGGAGATGAAACTGTAAAAAAACGCTTTATATTCATTATCTTTCTTCTGCAGTTTTTTGCATGTCGTGTTATTCTAAAAAATATATTTTCAAAATATTTCTTTTACTTTTTTTAAATCTTAACTTTAGCTCGTCAAAGAGAAAATCCTTCGTGAAACAAGATTCCATCCAACTTAGCGACGACGACGAAAAAAGAATATAAAAAATAGGCAAAAGGAATAAGAAATGAATATATTAAAAAAAACAAAAAACTATTCTTTTCAAAAATTATACAAAACGTATTCTATGTTTACGAGAAAAAAAAACGTCGACATTTTATCAGATTCATGTACAAGATATTCTGTTTTAAGACGATGCGGGAAATCGGCAAAAACGACTGAATAAATAAATAAATAAATAAATAATAAAGAAAACTGGGAGGGAAACGGCATTAATTGATAAAATATGCATATAACGCGAGGGTTTGGGTGCGGGGGGGGAGGTACAGGGGAGGGGTGGGGTTGGGGGGGGAGTAGGGAGATTTTTTTTTTATTTTTTCTTATCTTTCATTAAATTTGTATATCATTAACCTATTCCTCATTATCCGGGCTTCGTTTAATATGCAAATCTATAATCCACGCCACCATCGCGCCTATCTCTTCCTCATCAATAAATCCATTATCCGAGAGCATCATTATCTCTTATCTCTCTCGTCTTATCTCCCGTTGCTTTTTGCTAAAACGACCTTTTTTCTCTCGTCTTCTCTTTACTCGGCTAACGACTACGTTTTTTTTTTTTTTTTTTTTTTTTTTTTTTTTTTTTTTTAATCGCTCTACATTGGCATCTTCTACGATACAGATTTAATCCTCTGTCCCCTTCTGCTGTCTTGTACCTTTGCATCTCTTCCACTCCTTTTGTTTTGTTTTGTTTCGTCTTTCTTTCGTCTTCTTGGTTTTCTTGTGTCTACGTTCGACAACACGTCACGGCCTTCTCTGCGCCTGCTGTCGCCTCCCTAGTTCGTATGGGTGTGTGTGTGTGTGTGTGTGTGTGTGTGTGTGTGTGTGTGTGTGTGTGTGTGTGTGTGTGTGTGTGTGTGTGTGTGTGTGTGTGTGTGTGTGTGTGTGTAGGTGTGTGTGTGTGTGTGTGTGTGTGTGTGTGTGTGTGTGTGTGCGTCTGTATGTGTGTGTGTGTGTGTGTGTGTGTGTGTGTGTGTGTGTGCGTGTGTGTGTGTGTGTGTGTGTGTGAGTGTGTGTGTGTGTGTGTGTTTATGCATGTATGTGTTTATATATATGTACACGTATACGCACAGCTATATGAATACGAATATATATGTCCCTCAATACGTACACGCACATGTACACCAATATGAACACACACATGCAAGTGTATATGTATTCCCGTAGCGCAGTCTGACGGGGGGGGGGGGGGAGTAGAGACCCGCCGCCTCGAGCAGTCTGACGGGGGGGGGGGGGAGTAGAGACCCTCCGCCTCGAGTTCTCAGCGGCGCCGCAAATACCTCAGATAATGCAATAATTCTCCCGATGGATTCAGACGGAGGAGGACCTTTTAAAATGACATTCCCCGCTGAGTTCCAGGTCTTAAGGAGGAGGAATTGGGGGAAACGGAAGACCGCGGCGATGGACGAGCGTTGAGAAAGGGGAAAAGAAAAGGGTAGATGATAAAGAGAGGGGAAGAGATGAGGGTGAAGGGTAGATGATAAAGAGAGGGGGGGAAAGAAGAGGGTAAAGGGTAGATGATAAAGAGAGGGGAAAAGAAGAGGGTAAAGGGTAGATGATAAAGAGAGGGGAAAAAAGAGGAAGTGAAGTGGATGTAAAGAGGAAGAGCGGAGAATGTGGATGGGTGGAGGGGAAAAGAAGAGGGTAAAGGGTAGATGATAAAGAAAGGGGAAAAAAGAGGAGGTGAAGTGGATGTAAAGAACGGAAGAATGTGGATAAGGAGAGGGGAATAGAAGAGGTTAAATGGTAGATAAAGAGAGGAGAGGAGGTGGGTGATGAAAAGAGGAAGAACGGAGAAAAGGCAGATAAAAAAGGGGAACAGTAGTAGAGAAATGTTGGATAAAGAGAGGAATAACTGAAAGAGAATTTTAAGCATTGAAAATGTGGATAGATGGAAGGGAAAGCACGAGGAGAAACCTTGACAAAGAGAAGAAGGACACAATAAAAGGCAAGTCAAGAAAAATAACCGAAGAGAGGCCATCAGAGGGAAAGGGTTCGCGAGAAAGAGAAGGAGAGCGGAGGACGCCGCTAATCGCCGAAGGAACATGTTGAAGGCCACGTCGGCGCTAAACTTGTGGGGGTTTCCGAAGCCTCGACCGGAATTTAAAAGAGATTTGCGGTCGCGCACAAGAGGTCAAGGCAGCGAATCGAGCCATTGCCGTCTCTCTTCCGTGGCACTGTTAGGGATATCGTGGCACTGCTAGGGATACCGTGGCACTGTTAGGGATATCGTGGCGCTCCTAGGGATACCGTGGCAGTGTTAGGGATATTGTGGCTCTGTTAGGGATATCGTGGCACTGGTAGGGATATCGTAGCACCGTTAGGGATATCGTGACTCTATTAGGGATATCGTGGCACTGTTAGGGATATCGTGGCACTGTTAGGGATACCGTGCCACTGTTAGGGACATCGTGGCTCTGTTAGGGACATCGTGGCCCTGTTAGGGATATCGTGGCACTGTTCGCGATATCGTGGCACTGCTAGGGATATGGTGGCACGGGATATGGTGGCACGGGATATCGTGGCACTGTTAGGGGTATCGTGGCTCTCCTAGGGATACCTTGGCAGTGTTAGAGACATCGTGGCATTGTTTTGGGGTGGTCGTAGAAGGGCTAGAGCTACTATGGCACTCCTTGAGACACTGTATCACTGTTTGGGGCATCATAGCATTGCTAGGGACATCCTGTCACTATCAGAAACGTCATATAATTGCTAGGGAAATCGCGGCACTGTAAGGATCATAATAGCATGGTATGGTTTGGATGTCTGGCACTGTTATCTAATTTCCAGCTAATCAGAAGACGTGTCCAGCTGCTTGGCCCTGACATCAAGAACTCTGAACTCTTTAAATCAATGTCTGACCTCTGACCTGGTATGACTTTTGAACCCCGCCAATGCTAATTCGCAATTCTGTGCCTTTATCGGCGCGCGTCAGGCGTCCGTTCAAAAACACTGCTCTTTATATGACCTAACACGGCGTATGATTCCGAGCTCTGACCTCGCATGACACGTAATCCCGAAGGCCCCGAAGCACAGTTCAAACTCGTTCGACCTGTGATCTAGCATGAGGTATAATCTGGTCCATTCTGAAGCCGGGTTCGCCTTCTGGCCAAGCACGGAAGTATAATCCCATATGACCTCTGACCTAGCACGACCGAGAGCCTGGCCATCAGAGAGAACAAACTGACCTTTGGCCTAATACGTTCTTATCAATTACTCACACTCTGACCTAACATAACTCGCATTCTTCCCTGTCTGTGTCTGTCTTTGCCTGCCTGCTTTCCTGCCTCTGTCTCTCCCTCCCTTCCTCTCTCCTTCTCTCCTATTCTTCTTCTCTTCCTCCCTCCTTCTCTCCTCCCTCCCTCCTCTCCCCCAAAAAAGACAACATACCCCACCTCACCCTCCCCCCGACCCAGCTTGACCATCCCCCTCGCTTCCTGACCTCCCTCCCTCCCTCCTCCCCCCCAAAAAAGACAACATACCCCACCTCACCCCCCCAGACCTAGCTTGACCTCCCCTCGCTTCCTGACCTCCCTCTCCCCTCCATCCCTCTCCTCCCTCCTCCCACCCCCAAAAGACAACATACCCCACCTCCCCCCTCACCCCAGACCCTAGCTGATCTTCCTCCTCTCTCCTTCCTCCCTTCTCCTCCACCACCCACCCCCCAAAAAAGACAACATACCCCACCTCACCCCCAGACCTAGCTTGACCTCCCCCTCGCTTCCTGACCCAGCTGGAACCCACAGCGCCGACCTAACCGCCGATGCGCCTTCCGTACGGGCCATGAATCATAACAAAAGGCGGCTGACGTCTGTTCTCCCTTCCTTTCTCGTTGTCTAATGCTTGCTCTTAGGACTAACGACGCCCCAGTTGGTCTGTATATTGTTTTTCTGATTGTACTTATATTTTTTCATTATTTTTTTTGACTTTTCTTTTTTTTTTCTTTTTTCTTTTTTTTTGTGGAGGGGAAGATTTAGATTGGAGAGAGATGGATACAGAAAGGAGAGGGAGAGAGGAAAGAGGGAGGGAAGGAGGGAGGAGGGAGGGAGAGAGAGAGAGAGAGAGAGAGAGAGAGAGAGAGAGAGAGAGAGAGAGAGAGAGAGAGAGAGAGAGAGAGAGAGAGAGAAAGAGAGAGAGAGAGAAGGCGGGATAGATATATAAAATGACTTGATATATAACATAGAAGAAAATATATAACTATGCTGATGGGTCTGATTGTAAAACAATAAACGAAAAAACAGGCTTAGTGATGAATAGGACGCAAAACGAAAGAAATAATGAATAAAAGAAGGACTGAAGAATAAAAATACTGAAATCCTGATGTCACACATGGAGAATAAAAAGAAATGTCCAGGCCATAAAAAAATAAAAAATTCAGATCTCATATTGAAACACGAAAAGGGGGGAGGGGGGGAGGGGGGGGAGTCGTTACGCAAATATCAAAATTACACCAATTCAGAATGGTAACAAGAGAGAGAATAGATTAAAGCAACGATTCAAACTAATCAACGAAACAGAATAAGAAACGGAAAGAAAAGCAAAGACAACCGAATAATTAAGAGAAACGAGGCAAGAAAAAGAGTTAGTGAATTTATTCTTCCTCTAAATAGCGACCTGAATAAACTGGTATTATTCCAGTCACACGTTAACATCCTAAATTGCCTCTCATATTCACACATGCAACATTGCAATAAATGGGACCCAGTCTCATTGATCACGCTGCACATGTTGACTAGCTATCTTCTAGAGCTTCATTCCACTCGCGTTCTGACTAACAAGTCTAATCTAGTGCAATTGCTAGAGAGTTCCACTTGATATTATCAAATACCATTTCTCACTCTCGTTTATTAAAAGATATTGCATCTACTTTCTCGTGCAATTGCTAGAGAGTTCCACTAGATATAATTAAATACCATTTCTCACTCTCGTGTATTGAAAGATATTGTATCTACTTTCTAGTGCAATTGATAGAGAGGTCCACTTAATATTATCAAATACTATTACTTACTCTCTCGTGAATTAAAAGATATTGCATCTACTTTCTAGTGCAATTGCTAGAGAGTTCCACTTGATATTATCAAATACCGTTACTAATTCTCGTGAATTAAAAGATATTGCATCTACTTTCTAGTGCAATTGATAGAGAGTTCCAATAGATATTATCAAATGCCATTTCCCACTCTCTCGTGAATTAAAAGATATTGCATCTACTTTCTAGGACCAAGTGATGTTATATTTCCTCTCGTGTACTTCTAAAACGGTCATCTAGGTCACTATATCTTCACTATACCACTTTCACCTTCCTACTACTTATTCTACCGTCACCATCTGTCTCGCCACAATCCCCAAGGTTTTCTTTTATCTTTTCATTCTTCTTTTCACTTCTCTCTCCTCCTCCTCCTCCTTCTTCTTCTTCTTCTTCTTCTTCTTCTTCTTCTTCTTCTTCTTCTTCTTCTTCTTCTTCTTCTTCTTCTTCTTCTTCTTCTTCTTAAGAGTGTGATCATTAAGGAAAGTTTCCATTATCATTATCATTTTCTATCATTATTTTAAATTCTAATCTTATTATTATTTTTATTAATGACTATTGTGCGCGTACATTTCACTTCGTGTATGTGTGTGTGTGTGTGTGTGTGTGTGTGTGTGTGTGTGTGTGTGTGTGTGTGTGTGTGTGTGTGTGTGTGTGTGTGTGTGTGTGTGTGTGTGTGTGTGTGTGTGTGTGTCTTTGAGTCTGTGTGCGTGCGTGAGAGAGAGACGCTTACCGCCAAGCCTTTCGCTTAATCAAGTAATCCAAGTCTCAAACCTTCATTAATTTCCCCTTAACCCTTTAAATCTTCTTTAAGCGCATGATAAACATTTTCTTTATGCAGATGCTCCCACCCCCTACACCCCCACCCTTCCCCATCTCACACCCCGAGCTGTCCTCCCCAAACCCCCACATACCTCCCCCTCCTCTTTCCCCTTCCCCTTCCCCTTTCCTCCTCCCTCCAATCCCCTCTTCCCTCCTCCCTTTCCCCCCCCTTCCTCCAACCTCTTCCCCTCCCTTCCTCCCTCCCTCCTTCCCCTCTTCCCCTCCTCCAATCCCCTCTTCCCTTCCCCCTCCCCTCTTCCTCCTTCCTCCTTCCCTCTTCCTTCCCCCCTTCCCCTTCTCCTTTCCCCCATCCCCTCCTTCCCCCTCCCCTTCTAAACAAGACAAGGGGGTGAGGGACATTCATTCTCACGAGCATATGAATCTCCATTTAGGGACGTCGTCAGCCCCCCCACCCCACCCCACCCCCCCCCCCCCCGCCCTAAAGATCTTTACCAAAGCCAGACGAATGTATTCTCTTTCTTGAGACTTCTTGAGATTTCTTTTCCTCTTTATCCTTATCATCTTAGAGGGGAAGAGGGAAGAGGGAGGGAAGAAAAAGGAGGAAGGAGGAAGAGGGGGAGAGAGGGAGAGGGGAGTAAAAGGTGAGACTTTGAGATTTCTTTTTCTCTCTATCCTTATCATCTTAGAGGGGAGGAGGGAAGAGGGAGGGAAGAAAAAGGAGAAAGGAGGAATAGAGGGAGAAGGAGGAAGAGGGGGAGAGGGGAGTAAAAGGTGAGACTTCTTGAGATTTCTTTTCCTCTTTATCCTTATCATCTTAGAGGGGAAGAGGGAAGAGGGAGGGAAGAAAAAGGAGGAAGGAGGCATAGAGAGAGAAGGAGGAAGAGGGGGAGAGGGGAGGAAAAGGTGAGACTTCTTGAGATTTCTTTTCCTCTTTATCCTTATCATCTCAGAGAGGAGGAGGGGGGGAGGGAGTGAAGAAAAACGAGAAAGGAAGAAGAGGGGGAGAGAAGAGAATAATGGGCAGAGAAGAGGATAAGGGGGAGAGGAGAGGGAGAAGGGGGAGAGGGAGAGGGAGGAGGAAGAAGAAGAAGAAGAAGGAAAAAAACGACGAAGAAGATAAAGAAAAAAAAGAAGGAGAAAAGTAAGATAATATCCTAAACCCACCATCTAGATGCGAGATACAGATGGACGAGAGAAGGCCGAAAGTGTGTAAGTAGAGGATGGGGAGAGAAAAAAGAAGAAAATGATAGGATACAAGAGAAGAGAGAAAGCAGCAGTAAAAAAAATGGAAACAAGAAGAAAAGGAAGGAGGAAGTAAAGCTAGAAGAAAAGGAAGGGAAGGGAGAAAAGAGAGAGAAAGATGGAAAACGAGAGGAAAAGGGAAGGAGAGGATAAAAAGGGGGAGAACAAGAAAGAAAAAAGCGATACACGGGAGGGAGAGAAGAAAAGTAGAAGAGCAAGATTTAAAACAACAGAAAAAAGGGAGGGAGAGGCGAAAAGAATGAGAGAAAAAAATAAAAAAAACAAACAAACAGAAAATGGATAGCCAAAAATGCGAAACGAGAAGAAAAAACCAAAAACCAAAAACAAAACCAAAAACACAAAGAAAGGAGGAGAGAAAACGGTAACATGGCATTAACATCTCCTCCCTTCCAACACTCTCCCTCTACCCACAGTGGGACCTGGACAACGCTCTCTCTTGTATCCAATTTTCCTCCCCACTAACGGCCATTTTCCCCCTTCTCCCTTTCTCCCTTTTTTTATCCTCCCCCACTCACGGCCATGTTCTCCCTTTACCTCCTTTTCATACCTCCTTTTTCCCACCTCTAATCTCTTCAACGGCCCCTTTTTTCTATTTTCTTTCCCTTCTCCCTTTTGTCCTTCTCGTTTCCTCCCACTAACGGCCATGTTCCCCCTTCTCCCTTTCTCCTCTTTTTCCTCCCCACTAACGGCCATTTTCCCCCTTCTCCCTTTCTCCTCTTTTTCCTCCCCACTAACGGCCATTTTCCCCCTTCTCCCTTTCTTTCTCCTTCTTTTCTTCCTCCCACTAACGGCCATTTTCCCCTTCTCCTTTCTCCTCTTTTTCCTCTCCACTAACGGCCATTTTCCCTTTCTCCCTTTCTCCTTTTCCTCCCCACTAACGGCCATTTTCCCCTCTTCTCCTTTCTTCTCCTTTTCCTCCCCACTAACGGCCATGTTCCCCCTTCTCCCTTTCTCCTCTTTTACCTCCCCCACTAACGGCCATGTTCCCCCTTCTTCCTTTCTCCCTTTTCTCCTCCCATATTCCCTCCCTTCTCTCCTCCCATATTCCCCTTCTCCCTTTCTCCTCCCCATTTTCCTCCTTCTCCTGCTTCCTCCTCCCATATTCCCCCTTCTCCTTTCTCCCTCCCATATTCCCTCTTCTCCCTTTCTCCTCCCATATTCCCCTCTTCTCTCCCTTTCTCCTCCCATATTCCCCCCTTCTCCCTTTTTCCTCTTTTCTTTACCTCCCTATCATACCATTTTTTCCCGTTCTTTTTTCCTCCCATATTCCCCCTTCTCCCTTTCTCATCTTTTCTTTGCCTCCCTTTCATACCTTTTTTCCCGTTCTCTGATTCCTTCTTCCCCTTCTTCTCCAGTCCCCTTTATATTCTTCTATTTTCCTTCCTTTCTTCCTATTGCCCTTCTCGTTTTCTCCTTTTTCTCTCCAAAGAAGAAAATAAACAAAGACAAAAAAGAATAAAAGGCTTAAGCAAAAATATAGAATTATGAAAATAAAAAAATAAGTAACAGACGAAAAGAAAGACCAAAGAGAAAAAGAACAAACAGCACACACACAAAAGAATCGGAGAGAAAGAAATGAAAACGAAAGAGAAAAATAAAACTCGAAAACTGAAAAAAATGAACGAAAACCAGGAGACAGGAAACGGAAAGATGAAAGGGAGACAAGAGACAGGACCCGAAAGAAAGAAAACGAAAAACGAAAAAAAAGACATTAGGCTCCGAGACAGGATCCTTCCTATGAAAGCGAGAGAGAGAGAGAGAGAGAGAGAGAGAGAGAGAGAGAGATATATAGATATATATATATATATATATATCTATATAGAGAGAGAAAGAAAGAGAGAAAGAGAGAGTAAAAGAGAGAAAGAGACATAGAGAGAAATAGAGAGACATAGAGAGAGAGAGAGAGAGAGAGAGAGAGAGAGAAAGAGAGAGAGATAGAGAGAGAGAAAGAGAGAGAGAAAGAGAGAGAGAAAGAGAGAGAGAAAGAGAGAGACATATATATATATATATATATATATATATATATATATATATATATATATATATATATATATATATATAGAGAGAGAGAGAGAGAGAGAGAGAGAGAGAGAGAGAGTGAGAGAGAGAGAGAGAGGGAGAGAGAGAGAGAGAGAGAGAGAGAGAGAGAGAGAGAGAGAGAGAGAGAGAGAGAAAGAGAGGCCGAGACAGAGAGAAAGACAGAGAGAAACGACAAATAAAAAGATTAGGGAAGAATCTCAGACAGAACCTCCAGAGGAATTCTTGGGAGGGAAAAAAAGAAGAAAGGAAGAAAGAAATGTGTGTATGACATCCTGTGAGTGACTACAGGATATCTTTTGCTTTCTGGAAGACAAGGCATTTCCCTCAAGACGCTCTCTCGGTGCCCAATTTCCCTTTAGATATTTTCTTTATCTTTTTTTTTTTTTTTGGGGGGGGGTGCATCTCGTCTAGTCCTATTCCTTATCTTATATCTCTTGTGTGTTATTCTTTTTTTCATTATTTTTCAGTTCCTTTTAATTTCAATTTCTCCTTTCCCATTTTTTTTATATATATATATATAATTTCCATCGTGTTTCTTATCTTTCTTTTTTTTTACCCCACCCTGAAGCGTCTGTATTTTTTCTTTTTCTTTTCTCATTTTTTCGCTATTGAATTTACTTCGTTGCTGATTTGAAACATCTCTCAAATCTTATCTATCCTTTCAGTGCTTTTTTTCTCTCCTTTTCCTTTTCTTTCTAACCAAAATTTCGGAATAGATTTCGGTAAGGAATAACATCACGTTCCTCGCCACATGAGGGAATTTCAAATAAACACCAAAATGTCACTGCTCTCTTCTCTCTCTCTCTCTCTCTTTCTCTTTCTCTCTCTCTTTCTCTTTCTCTTTCTCTTTCTCTCTGTCTCTCTCTCTCTCTCTCTTTATGTATTTCTCCGACTTTCCCTCTTTCTGTTTCTCTCCCATTCTTCTTATCTATCTTTCTGTTCCTCTATTTCCCACTCCCTATCGTCCCTCCCCATTCTCTCTCTCTCTCTCCTCTTTCCTCTTTCCCTCGCCTACCCCCTTCTCCCCTCCCTTCCCCTTGTCCTCTATCACCCTCCCCTCACTCTCAACGTCTACCGCACTTTCATAAATGAGGCCATTATGCCTGCTAAGGATTTCCAGCTCCTCCCCTCCCCCCCCCGCATTCCCCTCCTCCTCCAGTACCCCCCTTTCACCTGTATCCCCCTCTCTCTCGTCCTTCTCTGTACACTCTTCCAATCTCGCCTCCCTTACCACTGTCTTTTCTTTCCTCCTTACCTCCATTCAACCCCACTTCTCCCCAAGCATAACCTTCATCTCTCCCTCTCTTCCCCCCATCCCCTCTCACCCCCCTTCCCACACCACCTTCCTCTTCTCCCACACCCCCTTCCTGCTCACCCTCACCACTCCCTCTGAAGTGCCTCCCCTTTCACCCCCACTTCTCCCCCTCCTTCCTCCCAACAAACCCTCCTTCTCCTCCCCTCCCTCCCAACAAACCCCTCCTTTTCCCCCCTCTCCCTCCCCACACTCCCTCCCTTCTCCCACCCCTTCTCTCCCTCCTTCTCCCCCCTCCCCTCCTTCTCCCCTCCTCCTCCTTCCCCCATCCCTCTCCCCACACCCTCCCTGCCCCCCCCCACCCTCTCCCACGCTGACGTCAAAGACCTTCTCAACTGGAAATAGAAATGACAAACATTCCACTCGCTCCGTTTATCCGGAGTGCCTCTCGCTCATCCGGAATGTGTACCTTCGTTAATCCGGAATTCGTCTCGATTGTGTGTGGATCTTCTTGAATTTCCCCCTTTTCTGTGTGTGTGTGTACGTGTGTGTGTGTGTGTGTGTGTGTGTGTGTGTGTGTGTGTGTGTGTGTGTGTGTGTGTGTGTGTGTGTGTGTGTGTGTGTGTGTGTGTGTGTGTGTGTGTGTGTGTAAGTGTGTGTGTGTGTGTGTGTGTGTGTGTGTGTGTGTGTGTGTGTGTGTGTGTGAGTGTTTGTGTGTGTGTGTGTGTGTGTGTGTGTGCATTATAGCTGTGTGTGTGTGTGTGTGTATGTGTGTGTGTGCGTGTGTCGTGTGCGTGTGGGTGTTATATTGCTGTATTGGAATTTATTGATTGCTGATGATGTTTTGAATGAAGGATAAGCTTCGAGGTATTTCATCATATTATAGATCTAGATTGTTTATCGGCGTTGCGTCTAAGATGGAGAGAGAGGAGAGAGAGAGACAGAGAGAGAGAGAGAGAGAGAGAGAGAGAGAGAGAGAGAGAGAGAGAGAGAGAGAGAGAGAGAGAGAGAGAGAGAAGGAGCAGATAAAAGAGAAAGAGAGCAGATAAAAAGAGAGAGACAGAACAGAGAAAAAAAACATAAAGAAGAAAGACAGAGAACAGACACAAATTCACAAAAAAAACAGAAATCCTCCGACAGACTGTACTCAAAATCCCATCAATCTTACGGGACAACCACCCCTCCCTCCCCCCCCACCTAAGAAAAAAACTACAACACACAAAAGACACATCATTCCCCCCACCCAAACAAAAAAAAAAAAAAATAATAATAATAATAATAATAAATAAATAAATAAATAAATTCCAATCTCGACCACAGCCGAGACGGAAAGAGCGCCAACGCCAACTCACCATTCCACGCCCCGATATTACGATCTGAAATCTACTTTGCACTTACTCTCGTTTTCTATGAAAAGGAACCCCATGCAAATTTCGAAGAAAACGGGAGGAAATCTAATCTCATGTTGAAGACGGGGATTTTAGGGCCAGGTGAGCTGTGTGTCTGTTGTTGTGTGTTTCTCTTTCGCTCCCTTTGTTGTTTTGGAATGGAGATAATTCTAGGAAATGAGTTTTTTTTATATAGATGGAAAGAGCGGAAAGATGTTTTTTTCATTTTTTTATAGTTGTGGGGGATAGTATAGGCAGCGGTTCACTGTTGTTCTCTTCTAGGTTGTTATTTTTGTTGTCTTTCTTTATTATTATTTTTCTCTCTTACTTATATCTTTTTCTCCCAATCCTCCCATTCTATATCTCCCTACTTCCTTCTACCTCCTCAAATTCACCAATCTTTCTCCCCCCTTCCTTCACTCTCCCCGTTCCTCCTTTTGCCCCCTATTCCCCACCCTTCCTTCAACTTCCCATTCCTTCTCCCAACCCTCCCTCCCTACATTCCAACCCATTCCCTCCCCCCATCTTTCTTCCTTCTTTCCCCTTCCTTCCCTTTCCTTCCATCATCCTCCCTATAACCTACCTCTTCCCCCACCCCCGCCCATACCCCATTCCTCCTTCCATCATATCCCCTCCTTCTCCCCTTCCCCGCCCAGACCCCATTCCTTCCCCCTACCGCCCATAACCCTTCCTTCTTCCTCTCCCCATCCCCATCCACCCCTCCTTCCCTACCCCTCCTTTCTCTCCCCCTCCTTCCATACTTCCCCCCTCCTCCCCTCCCCCTATCCCCCCATACCCCAATTCCTCCTTCCATATCAACCTCTACCTTTTCGCTCGAGGAGGAAGTCCCGCCGACATATTTACGAGTCTGATCTTCCTGTCGAGGCCGAGGTCATCGTGAGCGACGATGGCATTAGCGGAGGCGATGGCGGAGGGAGGAAGAGGTGAAGGAGAAGGAGAGAGAAGGAGAAGTGGGAAGGGGAGGAAGGAAGAGAGAAGTGGGGAAGGGAGGAAGGGAGATGGTGGGAGGGGAAAAAAGGGAGGAGGAGAAAAGTGAGGGAGGAAGGGAGGAAGAGAGAAGTGGAGGGAGGAAGGGAGGAAGGGAGGAGGAGAAGTGGGAGGGGAAGGGAGGAAGGAGGGATGAAGGAGAAGTGGGAAGGGAGGAAGGGAGGAAGGGAGGAGAAGTGGAGGGGAGGAAGGGGAGGGTGGATGAAGGGAAGTGGGAAGGGGAGGAAGGGAGAGGAGAAGAAGTGGGAAGGGAGGAAGGGAGGAAGGATGAAGGAGAAGTGGGAAGGGGAAGAGGAGGGAGGAGAGAAGGAGAAGTGGGAAGGGAAAAAAAGGGGAAGAAGAGGAGAACGGTGAGAGAAGTAGGAAGAAGAGGAGGAGGGAGAGAGTGATGGGAAGGGGAAGAAAGGAGAATAGAGATTATTGAAGGGGAGAAGTAGGAAGGAGAAGAAGAGGAGGAGGGAGAAAGTGGTGGGATGGGGAAGAAAGGGGAATTGAGATGATGGAAGGGAAAGAGAGGTGGGGGAGAGAAGTGGGAAGGGGATAAAGGGAGGGAGGAAGACAACTCCTCCGCCATTAATACCTCCCTACTGACCCTCCATCCCCCCTCCCCCCGAAAAGAAGAAGAAGAAGAAAAGAAGAAGAAAAAAACGGAATCAACGGTCGCCATTTTTTTTTTTTTTCTCTCTCTCGGCGTCACTCTCCAATTTGATTTCACTCTCGCCTCTGATTGGTCGAAAGTCTCGCCGTGTTGCAAAGCGCAATCGTCTCGAGAAATTCACCCCTCCCTCCCCCTCCTCCACCCCCCCATCCACTTTCTCCAACCCCCCCTCCCCTTCCCCCTCCAGCTCCCTAACCCCGAGTGTGTGAAATCCCCCCTCTCCCCTCCCCTTCCTCCAACTACCCCCACCCCTGAGTATGTGAAATTCCCCCCTCCCCTTCCTCCAACCCCCACCCCCACCCCACCCCACCCCCCCGAGTATACGAAATCCCCCTCCCCCTCCCCCCCCGAGTATGTGAAATCCCCCTCCCCCTCCCCTTCCTCCAACCCCCACCCCACCCCACCCCCGAGTATGTGAAATTCTCCCCCCCTCCCCCTCCCTTCCTCCACCCCCGAGACTATGTGAAATCACTCCCCTCCCCCCCCCCGAGTGTGTGAGTGAGAGGGCCCAGTCTGTGTTCAGCCCTTTGGAAGCTGTGCCGAATCTTCTCGAAGCATCCCCGAGTGCCGATGCGACGCCCGCGCATTTCGTTCGTCAAATCGAAGTGGCAAAGTTCTTTCTTTCTCTTTTTTTATTTTTCTAATTTTTTTCTTATTCATGTCTTCCTTATTTTTTCTTTCTTTCTGAATCTCTTTCTGTTTCTGTCTCTCTCTGTCTCTCTTTCTCTATCATCATAAAGAAGAAGTAGAAGCCGAAGAAGAAGTAAAAGAAGAAAAAGTAGTAGAAAAAGACTAAGAAGAAGAATCCAAAAAAAGAAAGACAAAAAAATCAAAAAAAAATCAAGAAGAATAAAAAAGAAGAAACCTAAAACAAAAACCAAAAACAAAAGCCCCCCCCCAAAAAAAAGAAGATGAAACCGGACCCCCCCCAACACCCCCAGCCCCACCTCCACCCCCCGCCCCGCCCTCCATTCCTCCATTCTCTCCGATCAAACTTATCTCGGGCATCGTCTGCAACTTCCGGGCCATTCCCGATCGCATGCGGCCTGTCTTCGGGGCATTTTCTGTCTTCGGGGCATTTTCTGTCTTCGGGGCATTTTCTGTCTTCGGGGCATTTTCTGCCTTCGGGGCATTTTCTGTCTTCGGGGCATTTTCTGTCTTCGGGGCATTTTATCGCGCCACATTACGGGCCCGGAATCGACTCCACTACGCGACCTCCTTCCGGCTCGTCGGGGACAAGATAAGGCTATTCGCCCGTCCTTAAAGGCGACTTTATGGTTAATTTCCCTCGATTTGTGGGCGATACGACGCCTGATCGCCGGCCGTGACCTCCTTTCCACCTCTTCTCTTCTCCCTCGTTTATGGTGTCTTTCCTCTCCCATTCCTCTCGGTTTGTTCTTCCTCCTTTATCTTTCTCTCTTCCTTTTCCTTTTTTTGCCTTTTTCTTATTCCTACGCATTTTTCCCTTAATCTTCTTCACTCTTCCTTCTTCTTCCCTTTCCTTTTCCTGCTTCTCTCTCCTCGCTCCTACTCTTCTTTCGCTCAACTTCCTTGTCTCTCTTCATTTCTCCTTTTCTTCTTACTGCTTTTTTTCTCCACCTCCATCTCCCTTTTCTCTCTAATATCTCCTACTTCCCTGCTCTCTCTCTCTCCTTTCCTACTCCCTTTATCCCTCTCCTTTCCCTCTTCTCTTTCTTTCCGCCTTTTGATCTCCTAAAATCCTTTGTGGTGGTAGAAGGGTTGTCAAAGCAATTTGCAAATGAGAGAGAGGAAATTTTCAGAAAACGGATTAAAGAAAAGAAAAGAAAACTCTTAATCTCTCTCTTCTTCTACGTTATATTTCCCTCTTCTCTCCCGTCTCATTATCCCACCTTTACGTACCTACGGATATGATATATAATAATCATCCTATATACTTGATTTAAATTTTGCCGTCCATGGCCGCTTTAACCATCTCGCGGATATTAGCGAATATTAGCCAATCATAACAAAATCTGACTGAGCAATGGCCAATCACGAGCTTCGTATATATTCTATCAATGTCTGAAAACGACTGCACACTGGATTATGGCATGTTTGAGGAACAAATAGATGAATACATATATATATAAATAACAACATAAATAGATAAAGGTAAGCAATTTAACGAGTTGTCTTCGCAATGTGGCTGAAGGAGACAAGGAGAAGCGACCCGACAAGAGAGAGACAAAATCAAAGCGACAGGACAGAAAATCCTCCATCCACCTCTCCCCGCCCCCCCTTTCCCTTCCCGTCCTTCTCCAAACTCCATCTCCTTCCCTTCCTTCGCCTCCCCTCCCCTCTCTCTTATCCCTCCTTCTCCAAACTCCATCTCCATCTCCTTCCCTCCCCTTCTCCAAACTCCACGTCCTTCCCTCCCCTTCCCCCTTCCCCCTCCCTTACCCCTCCCTCCCTTACCCCTCTCCCTTCCCCTCTCCCTTACCCATCCCCTTCTCCATACTCCATCTCTATCTCCTTCCCTCACCTTCCCCCTCTCCCTTACCCCTCCCCTCCCCTCTCCCTTCCCCATCCCCTTCTCCAAACTCCATCTCCTTCCCTCCCCTCCCCTCCCCTTCCCCCTCCCTTCCTATTCCCACCCCCTTCCCTTCCCCTAAAAAAAAAAACACATAACATACGATCTCCCTTCTGACGCCCGCCGAGGGAAAGGAGGCAGAGGTGTGAAATGGGTTCTGGAGTGGAGGGGGGGAGGGGGGAGGGGGGAGGGGGGAGGGGGCAGTGGGTTGTTGCCGGCCGCCCCATCTGTCACGCCCACGACAGCTGATCTGCATAACTGTGCTTTCTTTCCTCCATATTCAGGGGCGCTTCGGATCGTCTCTCATGGGCGGTGATAAGTTGTCACACTTCATTACTAATAAAACGGATATGTATGTAAATGAGCACACACACGCGCACATATTTATACACATACTATATATACATATATATATATATATATATATATATATATATATATATATATATATATATATATATATATATATATATATATATATATATATATATATATGTGTGTGTGTGTGTGTGTGTGTGTGTGTGTGTGTGTGTGTGTGTGTGTGTGTGTGTGTGTGTGTGTGTGTGTGTGTGTGTGTGTGTGTGTAAATATAAATATTAAATATAAATATTATATATATATATATATATATATATATATATATATATATATATATATATATATATACACACAAAATACAATAACTTTATCTGGCCAAACATCCTAATACCGCGCACGGAAATGCATGACTCATTGGCTATGCAAGCCGTGAGTTACACAAATTACTGCATTACTCGAGGAATTACTATCATCATTTCCCCGTAATTATAAGCCTACAAACACGGTTAATAGCAACAGATTGAGCGATTTCAACCGTTTAATTTTCGTTGTTTTTTTTGTTAGTTTGGTAGCTTGGGACTTAATAATAATAATAATAATAATAATAATAATAATAATAATAATAATAATAATAATAATAATAATAATAATAATAATAATAAATATATATATATATATATGAATAAATAATTAAATAATAATAATAAAATAAAAAACAATTACAACAAAAAATAATGAAAAAAATAATCGTTCTCTGCTTATCATTATAGTTATTGATCTCCACGGTAAAATTCCATCATTATCCGCATCTGTTGTACCGTGTTATTATCTCTACGAGTTAATCTCAACCCACGATAAAACTTCATCATTTTTGCGACTGATCTAAGGTCAGCGATCCCAATCTCTGTAATCAATCCCCATGAATATTTAAACTTCCTTATGATAGATGTCCCGTAGCACTCTCCTTTCATCTTTAATGTTGAAATTTACTGCTTTTATAAAGAATCAGCTTCCTAAGGAATAATTATAACTATATCTAACATCACAATCAATTAAACCTAAAGACAGTCACCACCCCCCCCAAATAACAATCAAATCTATCATCACAATCAATTAAGCTTAAACACAATCACCCATACCCCCCAAATAACAACCAAATCTATTGTCACAATCAACCAAACCTAAATACAATCCTCCCCCCCATCAAAAAGTCACTATCCCCCCAAAACAACAACCAAATCTATCGCCACATCAACCAAATCTAAATACAACCCCCCCAAAAAAAAAAAAAACAAAAAAAACACGACGACCGAGCACAACCCACAACCTGCGTCATTAGCGCGCGCCCTACCTCTTCCGCTCCATCAGGAGGGTCTATCTGCATAACCTCGGGATCTGCACCGGCGAGGCCCTCCCATTCCTCTCGTGTCAGGACGCTCCCTCCACGCCCCTCCGTCTCTGCCTCGCTCTCCCTCTCGCTTATTCCGTCTCTGTCTCTGTCTCTCTCTTCCTCGATCGCTTAGTCTCTGTCTCTCTCTCCCTCTCCGTTAGTCTGTCTCTGTCTCGCCCTATTTCTCAAACAATTCGTCAGTGTCTCTGTCTCTTGCCTTTTTTTCTCTCTCCTTTCCGTCTCCATCTATCTCCTTTCCTCCTCCCTCCATCTCCGACTCACCCAACCTCCTTCCCTCTCCATCTCCTCTTCCTTCCCTCCATCTCCATCTCCCTCTCTCCTTCCCTCCTCTCCCTCTTACCCATCCTCCTCCCTCCTCCCTCTCCTCATCCTCCTTCCCTTTCCCCTCATCCTCCTTCCCCTTTCCCTCCCTCTCCCTCATTCCTCCTCCCCTTTCCCTCCCTCTCCCTCATCTCCTTCAACCTCCCTCCTTCCCTCTCCCTCATCCTCCTTCCTCCTCCCTCTCCCTCTCACCCGACTTCCTCCTCCCTCTCTCTCTCCTCCGACTTCCTTCCTCCTCTCCCCCCGACCTCCTTCCTCCCTCTTCTTCATCCTCCTTCCCCCTCCCTCCCACCCTCCATCCTTTCCCTCCATCTTCAAAACACGAACCTCGCAGAACTTCTCAAACCCGTCGTGCAGTTTTCCGTAAGAGAGCTTCAAGTCTTGCTTCCCTCCCCTTCCCTCCCCAACCCTCCCCCATCCCCCCCCACCCCATCCCCCGTCTGCTCTGCCTTCGACACGGCCCTTCGCTTTGCCTTGGGCCGAGGACGCTTGTAAAAGGAAACAGAAAGGGAGAGGAAGAAGGGGAGAGAGAGAGAGAACAGACAAACGGACAGACATAGACACAGACAGACAAAGACAGAGACAAAGAAACAGACAGAGACAAAGACAGACGGACAAAGACACAGACAGAGACAAAGACACAGACAGACACAAAGACACAGACAGAAACAAAGACACAGACAGAGACAAAGACACAGACAGAGACAAAGACACAGACAGAGACAAAGACACAGACAAAGACAAAGACACAAACAAAACAAAAACAGAAAAAACAACAACACCCGCATCGCAATTAGAATGAAACAGCACCGCGTTCCACCTCCCCCATTTCCAGAACCACCCGAGCAGAGGGCGCACCATCTGCCGATCCCGTCAGCCACAGAACCAGCTGTCGAGTGGCGAGGAGAGGCACAGATGGATAAAGCAGAAAGGAGGAGGAAGCCAGCGCCGTGTAAGCAGGCAGATTTACCCGAGCGTGTGGGTTCTCGCCTGCTTATATCCGCTCGTAAGTAGGGAATGGAGGAGGGAAAGGAAGAGAGGAGAATGAAGGGCGGGGAAGAGAGGAGAATGAAGGGCGGGGAAGAGAGGAGAATGAAGGGAAAGGGAGAGAGGAGAATGAAGGGAAAGGGAGAGAGGAGAATGAAGGGAAAGGAAGAGAGGAGAATGAAGGGAAATGGAGAGAGGAGAATGAAGGGAAAGGAAGAGAGGAGAATGAAGGGAAAAAAGAGAAAGGAGAATGAAAGGAAATGGAGAGAGGAGAATGAAGGAAATAGAAGAAAGAAGGGAAAGTGAAACGACGAATAATAAAAAAGAATAGAGAGGAATAACAAATATAACAAATAGAAAGAAATGACGAGTAACAAATAGAGAAGAATAACAAATACTATGATAAATAACTTACATAATAATTTTATCAGGAAATGACCCCGGAAATGGCGGCCTGAAACTAAGCACTTTGCCAACTTATCCCTCTGACCTTCCCCTCACCCCTTCTCCCACCCTTCCCCTCCCTCACCCCATTCCTAACTCATTTCTTACGCCTTCCCCTCATCCCTTCCCCTCCTAGGCCCTACGTCATCACTTTTCTCTTCCTCTCATTCTCTATGCCTTTATTCCTTCCTTTTCTCTATTTCCACCTCTCTCCTTTCCCCTCTTCATCCTCCTCCTTTCCCCTCACTCTCCCTTCTTCCTCTATCCTTCCTCACTAATCTCCCCTCTCCACCACCAGTCCTTCCCTCTTCCCCTCACCTACCCCTTCCCCTCTCCTCACCTCCCCCTTCCCTCTCTCCTTCCCTCTCTACCACCACCCCTTTCCCAACTCCTCATCTCCCCTTTCCCCTCTCTACCACCACCCCTTTCCCAACTCCTCATCTCCCCTTTCCCTCTCCTCACCTGCCCCCTTCCCCTCTCCTCCCCTCCCCTTTCCAACCTCTCCGCACCTCTACCCCCCACCCCTTTCCCATCTCCTACCACCTCCCATTTGCCCACTCCTCTTCCCCATCATTCCCCTCTCTACCATCCCCCTTTCCACTCTCTACCACCACACCCTTTCTCCTCCCCTTCCTCCTTTCCCCTCTCTACCCCCACCCCTTTTCCCCATCTCCTCACCTCCTCCCTTTTCCCCTCCTGTACTCTACCACTGCCCCTTTCCCTCTCCTCCTCCCCTTTCCCACTCCTCCTCCCTTTCCCCTTCTCTACCTCCCCTTCCCCTCTCCTCCCCTTCCCCTTTTCCCCTCTACCACCACCCCTTTCCCCTCACCTCCCTTTCCCCTCTCTACCACCACACCCGTTTCCCTCCCTCTCCCTAACCTTCCCCTCTCCCCTTCCTCTACCACCACCCCTTTCCTCTAACTCCTCATCTCTCCTTTCCCCTTTCTCCTCACCACCTCTTCCCCTTCCCCTCTCTCCTCCCCTTCCCCTTCTCCGCACCTCCCATCTCTACCACCACCCCCTTTCCCACCCTCCTCCCCTTCCCCTCTGTACCACCACCCTTTCCCATCCTCCTCCCCTCTCTACGGCTCCCCCACCCCTTTCCCACCTCCTCCCCTTCCCCTCTCTACCACCACCCCTTTCCCCCCTCCTCCCCTTCCCTCTCTACCCCCACTCCCCTTCCCTCTCTACACCACTTCCCTTTCCGCACCTCCTCCCTTCCCATCTCTACCACCCACCCCTTTCCCTCTCACTCCCTCATCCCCTCCCCTCTCCTCTACCACTGCTCCTTCCCCTCTCTACCACCCACCTCTTTCACCACCTTTCCCCTCCCTTTCCCTTCCTCCTCTCTACCACTTTCTCTCACCCCCTCCTCCTCTCCTTCCCTTCCTTCCCCTCTCTACCACCACTCCCTTTCCTCAATCTTACTTCCCTTCCCTCTCTTCTACTCATTCTCTTTCCCCACAATTCTCCTCACCTTCCTTCTTCCCCAATTCTTCCCATTCCTACCACCACCCCTTTCCCCTCTCCGGATCGAAACCTCGCATGTCACGCGTCGAAGCGAGAGATCGACCTCGGCACATCCGGGTCACGGCGGGGCACTCGCTTACACGTTATGGTATCTGTGTCATTATGCTTTCGAGAGGGGGGGGAGGGGAGAGGGAGAGGGAGGGAGAGAGAGGGGGAATGAGGGAGGCAGGGAGGGAGAGGGAGGGAGGGAGGGAGGGAGGGATGGAGGGAGAGGGAGAGAGAGAGAGGAAAGGGATAGGGAGAGAGAGAGAGGAAGGGGTGAGGGAAAGAATGAGAGAAAGAGAAAGAGAGAGAGGAAGAGGATGGAGAGAGAGAGAAGGGGGTGAGGGAAGAGAGAGGGGGTGGAGAGGAAGGAAGAGAGAAGAGAGAGAGTGAGAGAGAGAGAAGAGAGATGGAGAGAGAGAGAGAGAGAGAGAGAGAGAGAGAGAGAGAGAGAGAGAGAGAGAGAGAGAGAGAGAGAGAGAGAGAGAGAGAGAGAGAGAAAAGTAATAACTTTTTTTATAGCTGAAATTAAAACGAGATTTTTTTTTTATAAATTCGTATGAACGTAAAAACGTAAAAAGCAAAAATAAATCACGCTATTTTATTTTCTCATATAAATTACATCAACAGATGCCAATCATTCTTATGTAACAGGAGAAAAAAAGAAAATGGCACGCTTTCAAAAAACTTTTATGATAAACGAATAATGTTGCGGAAAATGATAATACAGACACATACGCACGCACGCACACACACACACACACACACACACACACACACACACAACTTACCCTCCCCCCCTCACTACTACGCCTCCCTCAACCACCTTCCTCCCCATCTCTCGCTCTCGCCCCCTCCCCTCCTGGCCTCCCCTCCCCCCTAATAAAACGTTGCAGGAAAACGTTGCAAGCTTGCACGAAAATTCCACTTCCCAATATCGTGAGGCATTTGCAATCTTATTTTGTGCGGTGTTGAAAAATGGCGAATATTTTTTTGTTATTCTTTTTTTTATTTTCGGGGGGGGGAGGGGTAGGGGGAATGGCGTGGATGGGGGAGGGGGGGCTATGCGCTTACGAATATATTGGAAAGGGTTGAGAGAGACAAGAGACTGAGAGAGACTGACAGGACGAGGGAGAGGGAGAGAGAG
>NC_091582.1:23236670-23246670 GCF_042767895.1 Penaeus vannamei | reverse complement strand
GTATGTGAATAAATAGGTATGTGTGTGTGAATATATGTGAATGGAAGTATGTGTTAATATGTGCGTGTGTGCGTGAGAGCTCCTGCTTCTCTTTCGTTCCTGGGGACAGTGCGAAGGTTTATGTGTATGTGAATAAATAGGTATATGTGTGTGTGAATATATGTGAATGGAAGTATGTGAATAAATATGTATGTGTGTGTGTGAATATATGTGAATGGAAGTATGTGTTAATATGTGCGTGAACATATGTGAATGGAAGTATGTGTGTGAATATGCGTGTGTGTGTGTGACTATATGTGAATGGAAGTACGTGTGCGAATATGTGTGTGTGTGAATATATGTGAATAGAGGTATGTGTGTGGATATGTGTGTGTGTGTGTGTAAATGTAAATGGAAATATGTGTGTGAATATCTGTGAATAGAGGTATGTGTGTGGATATATGTGAATGGAGGTGTTTATGTATGTGTACATGTGTGAGTGTAGATGTTTGTGTATGTGAATATATACGTGAATAGCAGTGCGTATTTAAGTGGTGATAATAAAACCAGAAAAATACAGCGAAGCAGAACAAGAAAATGGCGAAAGAGAAGACCACAAAGAAGTAAAGGGGAACGAAAGGAAAGAAAGAAAGAAAAAAGCGATTAGTTATGTTCTCCTCTTCTCCCCTTCCTTACTCTACGTTCGCGCACTCACGGCCCCTTCCTTCCTTCCTTCCTGAGTGCGTGACTCAGCACTTCCTCGCGCGATCTCGAAGTTTCGGGGAAAAAGAATGAGGAAACGGGTGGGGGGTGGGGGTGGGGGGGTGAGTATCAATCAGAAGGGGGCGGGAGTATCTCTTTGTTGTTGTTTGTTTGTTTGTTTGATCTCTCTACCAGTGTCTGTCAAGTATGTAGGTATGCCAATGAGTCAGTCATTGTCTATCTGTTCGTCAGTCTGTCTGTCTCTGTCTGTCTGTCTGTCTGTCTGTCTGTCTGTCTGTCTGCCTCTCTCTCTCTCTCTCTCTCTCCCATTCCCTTCTTCCTCTTTGGCCATCCCTATCCCTATACCTCTTCTTCGTCCGTTCTCCCGCCCCCTTCTCTCTCTATCTTTCTATCTTTCCCTTTCCATATCTTCATTGTCTACTTTAAGTTATCTACTTTTTCTCCCGTTTTCTCTTTTCTCAGGTAATGGAAGAAAAGTAATAATATGAATCTTCTCTTTTAATTTTCTCTATTCATTTCAAATTCAATTGTTGTTTTCTTTATCTTTTTATCCTTTTCCTTTTTTTAAGTAATTGCAAGATTTTTTTTTCACATCTTGTGTCTTCATATTTTCTTCTTTCTCTCATCTACCTTTTTCTTATTCTATTTATTATCTCCTTATGCCTAAATTATCGACCGTTTCTTTTCCTTCTTTTTTTTTTTGTAGGAATAAGAAACGTAGAAGAAAATATCTATCATGCCCTGTCCCTTCCTATCTTTCCCTCTTTCGTTCTCTCTTGTTCCTTCCCGTGTATTCCCCTTTTCCTTTTGCTCCTCGCCTTTCTCCTCCCTCCCTTACGCACTTGTTATTATCCATTTTTTCGCGTCTCTTTCTTTGTCTTGGACATTATCATTCACGCCTTCGCCTCCTTCTCTCTCCCCTCTACTATGACTTCTTTATTTTCTCGTGTTCTGTTTCTTCGTTTGATTCTGTCTATTTATCTTCTTGGTTCCTCTATCTATTCGTCTATTCTTTTGTCATCTTTCATTTTTACTTATAATCTCTCTTTTTCTCATTTACTTTCTCTTTCTCGTTTACTCTCTCTCTCTCTCTCTCTCTCTCTCTCATTATCCTCATTATCATTTATCTCTCCCTCTCTCTCTTCCTTTTTTTCTTTGCCTCTCCCTCCCCCTGTCCCTCTGTTTCTTTCTCATCCTTTTCTCTCTTTCTCTCCTTCTCCCTCCCCATTTTCATACATATAATAATTTCTTCTGACTGTCAGACAAGTCGCCACCTCGGCTGACAAGCAATTAAAACTACAAAGACAAAGGCTTTTACATGAACCTTGAGTTGATAGTGCCAAAATGGAAGGGAAAAAGGTACCCAAATGACCCTTAGTCTCTATCTTCTAAATCTCTCGTCATTCTTTCTCCTTCTTCTGTCTCTCTCTCTCTTTCGCCCTTTGGAAGAGGGAGGAAGGAAGATAGGGAGGCAGGAGGAGAGGGAAATTGAAAGGAGGATGGGGAAATGGAGGAGGAGGCAAGGAAATGGAAGAGAAGGGGAAGGAGGGGGGAGGAAAGGAAATAATGGGAAGCGGGAGAGGAGATGGAAGAGGAGGAGGAAAAAGAAGAAGAAAAGGAAGAGGAGGAGGAAGAGATGGAAGAAGAAGAAAAGGAAGAGGAGGAGGAAGAGATGGAAGAAGAGGAGGGAAAAGAAGAAGAAGAAAAGGAAGAGGAGGAGGAGAAAGAAGAAAAGGAAGAAAAGAGGAATAAAAGGAGAATGAAAAGGAAAATGGAGAAGGGAAAACGAAGAAGAAAGGGTAAGGAGACAGGAGGATGGAGAAGAGAAGTGAGGAAGGAAAACAGGGAGAAAAGGAAAACAAGAGCAATAGGAACACATACGAATAGGAAGGATAAGGGATAAAGGGAAGGATTAGGGAAATCAGGAATTAGGCTTATGACTAGAGATTGGCTGAATGAAGGAAGGAAAAAGAAAGACAAGAAGCAAAGAAATAAAAGGAAAAGAAGGAAGAGAGAGAAAATAAGAGAACAGTGAAGCAGCAGAAGGGAAGGGTTCAAGCCAAGAATAAAGAAGGAAGAAAGGGAAAGGAGAGAGAGAAAAAAACAGATAGAGGGGAACAATGGAATAACAGCGAAAACAGAGAAGGAAGGAGAAACGGAAGAATAAAAAAGAACTAAGAATAAATAGATTATTAGAAAAAAACAAAGAATAAGAAGAAAGAAAGGGAAAAGGAAAAAAGAAAAAAATGGAGACACCGACCGAAGGAATCAAAGAAATAACAGCGAAAGGAGAGAAGGAAGGGATGAACAGAAGAACAGAAGAGAGAACTAAGGGACGAACAGAACAGAAGAGAGAACGAACAGAAGAACAAAAGAGAGAAGGAAGGGACAAACAGAAGAGAGAACGAAGGGACAAACAGAATAATAGAAGAGAGAACGAAGGGACGAACAGAAGAACAAAAGAGAGAACGAAGGGACGAACAGAAGAACATAAAAGAGAAGGAAGGGAGGAACAGAAGAACAGAAGAGAGAACGAAGGGACGAACAGAAGAACAGAAGAGAGAACGAAGGGACGAACAGAAGAACATAAGAACAGAATAAAACAAGGGTTATCACTCCGTCTTCGGCCTCCTCCTCTTACGTAAGCCTTACATAAGACGCAAAATCATTATGACACGTGTGGATGAGAGGCGTTTGGAGAGCGCTGAGCACAGCATTAGGTCTTCGTGGTGGGGGGTGGGGGTGGGGGGGAGAAGAGGGCTGTTGGGGGGAGAGGGGGAGAAAGACGGGGGTTGTTGGGGGGAGGGGAGGGGGAGAAAAGACGGGGGTTGTTGGGGGGAGTGGAGAGGGGGTTGGAGATTGGGGGTTGTTGGGGGGGGGGATGGGGAGGGTAGAAAAGACGGGGGTTGTTGGGGAGGGGGAGGAGGAGGAGGAGGAGGGATGAGGGAGAAGGGGGTTGTTGGGGGGAAGGGGAGGGAAGAGGAGGAGAGGGGAGTAGTTGGGGGATATGGAGGGAAGAGGGGGAGAAGGGGTTGGTTGGGGTTAGTCGGGGCGGGGGGGGGAGAAGGGGAGGGTTGGGGGTAAGGGGAGAAGGAGATAGCTAGCAGTAGGGGAAGCAGGAGGTGGAGGAATGTGTGAGCGCGAAAAAAAAAAATAATAACATTAACGATGATGACACTAATATAACAATAATAATAATAATAATAATAAAATAATAATACCACCACTAACACTAATAATAATAACACTAATAACACTAATAATAATAATAATAATAATAATAATAAAAGCAATATAATCATAATAATAATGATATCATTAACTATAAGTCACACATGATCAAATAATCATATAGGCAATGTATAATGATATAACCTTTTATAAATATCAATCCTACATAATATCTTGATTACCCTTATCACATAATACCATTTTAAAGCCTGATTTATATCTTCGCAAGAGGAGAAACTCGTACATTTATATCATAACTATCTATCTATCCCTATTGCCATCTATCTCTCAATATAGAGACGAAATACAACGCTATAAAACATATAAATAAGGCCACAGCCACCATTTAATTTGGAGATGGCTGCCACTACGCCAAAATATTGAGAAGTTAAAAAAGGAAAGTCATTTACCTCTTTGGGGAAAAAAATCTCATTCATTCCTCCTTTCCACATTCGAAAAAGGGAGTTGTGAAAAAAGTTTTAAATATTTTCCGAACCTATATGGATAAGATTAATAAGGATATTTCTAATTCGGTTGAGAATCCACAGTGGTTTGAGAGAGATAGAGAGGGAGAGGGAGAGGGAGAGGGAGAGGGAGAGGGAGAGGGAGAGGGAGAGGGAGAGGGGAGAGAGAGAGAGAGAGAGCTAGAGAGATAGAGAGAGAGAGAGAGAGAGAGAGAGAGAGAGAGAGAGAGAGAGAGAGAGAGAGGGAGGGAGGGAGGGAGGGAGGGAGGGAGGGAGAGAGAGAGAGAGAGAAGAGAGAGAGAGAGAGAGAGAGAGAGAGAGAGAGAGAGAGAGAGAGAGAGAGAGAGAGAGGGAGAGAGGAGAGAGGGAGAGAGAGGAGAGAGAGAGGGAGAGAGAGGAGAGAGAGAGAGAGAGAGAGAGAGAGAGAGAGAGAGAGAGAGAGAGAGAGAGAGAGAGAGAGAGAGAGAGAGAGAGAGAGAGAGAGAGAGAGAGAGAGAGAGAGGTAGAGAGAGAGAGAGAGAGAGAGAGGGAGGAACGGAGTGAGGGAGGGAGAAAGGGAGGGAGAGGGAGAGGAAGGAGAAGGAGAGAGGAGAGGGAGAGGGAGAGGGAGAGGGAGAGAGAGAGAGAGAGAGAGAGAGAGAGAGAGAGAGAGAGAGAGAGAGAGAGAGAGAGAGAGAGAGAGAGAACGAGAGATAAATCGAGATGAAGAAAGCTTAAGAGATAAAGAAAACTAAATAAAACAAGAGAGAAAGAACGAAACAAACACACAAACACAAAGATCCTAAAATAACTTAAAAAAAAACAGAAAGAAACAGACAGCCAAAAAAAAGCAGACAGACAGACAGACAGAGAGTCAAACAGAAAATTAAAACAGATAGACAGACAGATAACCAGACAGACAGACACAGACAGAGAATCAGAGAGAGAAAAAAACAAGATAAATAGATAACCAGAAAGACAGACACAGACAGATACCAAAACGCCTAAGAAGAAGAAAAAGAAGAAGAAGAAAAAAGAGAAGAAGAACAAGAAGAGAAAAAAAAAAGAAGAAGAAAAACAAAAAGAAGAAGAAAAAAAAAAAGAAAAAAAAAGAAGAAGAAAAAAAAATCTTTTTCTCCCCAGACTCAAAGCTTTGATCTCGCGCGCCAGGCATTCGCCTTATTCCGAGGGCCCTTCACAATCACACGAGGCCGAGCTTATTATTCCTTTTCTCGCGGAGGAAGAAAAACGGAGGGGGAGGGGGGAGGGAGGCGGGGGGAGGGGGTAGAGTGGGCGTATATGTAGAGTGAATTTACATATCGTTATATATATATATATATATATATATATATATATATATATATATATATATATATAGAGAGAGAGAGAGAGAGAGAGAGAGAGAGAGAGAGAGAGAGAGAGAGAGAGAGAGAGAGAGCGAGATGTCAATGTACATGAATTTCTGCAAACATGTACATTTATATAGATTAATATGCATAAGTACATACACACACATACACACCCGCGCACACACGCACACGCACACACGCTCACGCACACACACACACACAAAACCGTACATTCGCACAGACATTACAACCCTGTCCACGAACAAAGACAAGATAAACTCACCCCCATCATACACAGAAAAGATAAAAGATAAAACAAAGATAAAACAAAGATAAACTTTATCTTTTATCTTAAAGAGGAGAGAAGAAGCCAAGGATTGAATGGCGCTCCGGATGGAAGTACGGCAGTGGGGTGGGTGGGGGTGGGGGGGGGCTTCCTTCCTTCCTTTCTCTTCTCTCTTCTTTCTTCTTTTTTCCTTTCTCTTCTCTCTTCTTTCTGTTTCTTCCTTTCTATTATTTCTCCTTTCTTCCCTTCTCTTCTTTCCCTTTCCTCCGTTTCTATTCTTTCTCTTGTCTCTCCTTTTTCTTTCTGTCTATTCTCTCTCCTTGCTTCCTTTCTCTTCTCTCTTTCTTTATCTTCTTTCTTCCTTCCTTTCTCTTCTCTTTTTTTTTCTCTTTCTCTTCTTTCATCTTTATTTAGTTTTTTTTCTATTTTCTACCCTTTTCCTTCGTCTTTTCTTCTTTTTCGTCTTTCTTTCTCTTCTCGTATTTTCTTCCTTTCTTTCTTATCTATTTCTTCTTGCTGTCTTCCTCATATTTCCCTTTTCTTCTTCTTTATTCTTTTCCCTTAATAGTCTTTCTCGGTTTATCTTTTTCCTTTTTTCTTATATCGTCTTCCTCTTCTTACTTCATTTTTGCTGCTATAATTTTGAATTTCTTTTATTCTTCTTTTTTCTTCTTCCTTCTTCATCTTTCCTTCCATCTCTCCTCTTCTTTTTATATCTATTCCTTTTTATTTCTTTCAAATCTTCTCTTCTCCTTTTGCAATATTGTAATCGCTTCCTCTTTCTTTTTTCTCGACATTACACCATATAGAAAAAATAAACGATTAAAGACATGTATGCACACACCCACATCCACAACACACACACACACACACACACACACACATATGCAGAGAGAGAGAGAGAGAGAGAGAGAGAGAGAGAGAGAGAGAGAGAGAGAGAGAGAGAGAGAGAGAGAGAGAGAGAGAGAGAGAGAGAGAGAGAGAGAGGGAGAGGGAGAGGGAGAGAGAGAGAGAGAGAGAGAGAGAGAGAGAGAGAGAGAGAGAGAGAAAGAGAGAGAGAGAGAGAGAGAGAGAGAGAGAGAGAGAGAGAGAGAGAGAGAGAGAGAGAGAGAGAGAGAGAGAGAGAGAGATGAACACCAAGAAACTAAAAGAACACACAAAAAAGAACAAATTAATAACACATGTTCCTCTAGGCCCGAGATCCTCAAGTTTTGAAGTTATGGAGAACTAAGTTATGCTAAGTTCTGAAGGGATTTGAATTCTAAGTTGTCTTGTCTTCCCTCCACACTGAAGGCTAGATTTTATTCATTAATTCATCTTTTTTGTTTGGTTGGTTTATCTTAATTGTTTAATTATCAATCTCTCTACCATGTTTATCAATTACTTAATGTAAATATTTGCTGTACTTTATAATTTTCTAATCAGAGGAAGAAAAAGAGAGAAAGAGAGAGAGAGAGAGAGAGAGAGAGAGAGAGAGAGAGAGAGAGAGAGAGAGAGAGAGAGAGAGAGAGAGAGAGAGAGTAAAAGAGATAAAAATGAATAAAACAACCCACTCACTCGCAAAAACGGAGTTACGTAGGTTTGCGAAGAGAGAAAAAGAAATAAAAAAGAGAGAAATAGAAAAGAGAACTGCGAACTGGAGGGACGTGCGGAAAGTGGATAAGGAATAGGAAGGAAGGGCGAGGAGTGGACAGGGAGGAAGAGAGCAGTGGAAAGTTGTTACGAATGAGAGAAAGGGAGGGGGGAGGGAGGAGTAGGCAGAGTATATGAAAAAAAGGAAAAGTGAAAGCAGAGTGGGCAGGGAATATCAAGAGGAAAAAGGAATGGAGGAAGGAGAGTGGGTAGGGAATATCAAGGAGAGGAGGAGGAGGAGGAGGAGGAAGAAGAGGAGGAGGAAGGAAGAGGGGGGGGGAGGGGGGGGAAGAAAGAGGAGGAGGAGGAGGAAGGAAGAGGGGTTGGGGGGAGGAGGGGAGGAACCAGAAGAACAATCCCTCGCGGGGATTGGATGGAAGTCAAGGTGGATTGTGCAATGTGGTCGACCAGGCATAAAACTCACTCCGGAGGCGATGCGGTGGTGCCTGTAGTGGAGGCCTGGGAGAGGGAGACAAAGACGGGGAGGGGGACGGACAGGGCGGGGGAGAGGCAGTGGGAGAGGGAGAGGGTGAGGGAAAGGGAAAGGGAAAGGGAAAGGGAAAGGGAGAGGGAGAGGGAAAGGGAGAGGGAGAGGGAAAGGGAGAGGGAGAGAGAGAGAGAGAGAGAGAGAGAGAGAGAGAGAGAGAGAGAGAGAGAGAGAGAGAGAGAGAGAGAGAGAGAGAGAGAGAGAGAGAGAGAGGGAGGGGGACGGAAAGGGCGAGGGAGAGGAAGTGGGAGAAGGGAGACAGAGAGGGAAAGGAGAGGGAGAAGGAGATGGAAAGGAGAGGAGAGAGAGGGGAGACTAAGACAGGGAGGGGACAGACAGGACAAAGGAGAGGCAGTGACACAGGGAGATAGAGAGGGAGAGGGAAGGGGAAGGGAGAGGGAGAAAGACAAGGAGAGGAAGAAAGAGAGGGAGGTGGATAGGGGAAGGGTGAGGGAGAGAGAGAGAGAGAGAGAGAGAGAGAGAGAGAGAGAGAGAGAGAGAGAGAGAGAGAGAGAGACAGAGAGAGAGAGAGAGAGAGAGAGAGATTCAAAAGACCAAACCTGAGAAACACAGAACTTGACAGGCACGAGAGGAATAATAAAATGAGAGAAAGAGAAAATAAAATTTCAAAAAAGTGAACAAAAATTGACAAAAAACAGGAAAAAACGACAAAAACAAACAAACAAACGAAAGGTCAAGTGCGCAAGTGATAAGAATAAGAAATGGAAAACAAAAGAAAGTTTAAATGGGTTGGCCAGCGCAGGAGAGAAATGCTTAGTACTTCGGCTATGACGTTATCTTTTTTTCAAGTTACGATGTCTGTGAAGCAGAAAATGAAGAAAAAAAATAAACGGGACGAGTCTGTGAAATAGGGAGAGAGAGAAGGATAGGAAGGAGGACGGATAAACAAGACGAGTCAGTGAACGAGGGACAGAAAGAGAAACAAAAAAGAGAAGGATAAACATGACTAATCTACGAAGTAGAAGGACAATGAGAGAAGAAAAGAAATTGAGACAAAGAAACAATTCTCTTTTTCTTCTTCCTCTTTGTACGTCGGAAGATAACAAAGAAGCAGATGAGGAAGGAAGACACAAGAATAAGGAGGAGGTAGGCGAAAAGAAGGAGGAAGGCGTAAAAGATAAGTAGGAGGGAGTGAAAAGTAGGAAGGAAGTCCCGGGAGGAAGAAGCAGAAAGGAGGAAGGAAGGCAAAGATAATAAATACGAAGAAAAGAGAGAAAAAGAACAAAGGCGCCGATAACAAATCAGAAGAAAAGAGAGAAAAGACGGCCATCGATAAGAAAGGAGAGATAATAAAAATGAAAAAGCAGAGTGGAGAGGAGCGGTCAGAGCGGAAAAGAAGTGGCGGAAGATGAAGAAAGAAAGATGAAGAAGGAAAGGATAGATGGTGAATAAAGACGAGGGCGGAGTGAAAATGGAGAATGTAAGAGAGACAGGAGAGAATGGGCGGCCTTTTTTATGTCCCTTGCTTCTTAAATTATCTATTACACGCCCCGAAACTCCAACCTCTTTTTCTTTCATTCGTTCTTCGTCTTTCCTTCCATCCCCCTCCTTGCTTAATCCTCCCTCTCCCTCCCTCCCCCACTCCTTCCTTCCTTCTTCTTCTTCTCTCTCTCTCTCTCTCTCTCTCTCTCTCTCTCTCTCTCTCTCTCTCTCTCTCTCTCTCTCTCTCTCTCTCTCTCTCTCTCTCTCTCCTCTCTCTCTCTCTCTCTCTCTCTCTCTCTCTCTCTCTCTCTCTCTCTCTCTCTCTCTCTCTCTCTCTCTCTCTCTCCTTCCCTATCTCTCTCCCCTTTCTTACCCATCTCTCTCCTTCCTTTTATATCCCGCTAGCTCTCTCTCTCTCTCTGAGAGA